>NW_009196938.1:0-5766 GCF_000690835.1 Fulmarus glacialis | reverse complement strand
TGCGCTCGCAGCCCAGAAGGCCAACCACAGCCTGAGCCGCATCAAAAGAAGCGTGGCCAGCAGGTCGAGGGAGGTGATTCTGCCCCTCTACTCTGCCTCTGCTCTGGTGAGACCCCCCCTGCAGTACTGCGTCCAGCTCTGGAGCCCTCAGCACAAGAAAGACGTGAACCTGTTGGAGCGGGTCCAGAGGAGGGTCATGAAAACGATCAGAGGGATGGAATGCCTCTCCTATGAAGAAAGGCTGAGAGAGTTGGGGTTGTTCAGCCTGGAGAAGGGAAGGCTTCGGGGAGACCTTATTGTGGCCTTTCAATACTTAAAGAGGGCTTATAAGAAAGATGGGGACAGACTTTTTAGCAGGGCCTGTTGCGATAGGACAAGGGATAATGGTTTTAAACTACAAGAGGGTAGATTTAGACTAGATATAAGGAAGAAATTTTTTACAACGAGGGTGGTGAAACACTGGAACAGGTTGCCCAGAGAGGTGGTAGATGCCCCATCCCTGGAAACATTCAAAGTCAGGTTGGACAGGGCTCTGAGCAACCTGATCTAGTTGAAGATGTCCCTGCTCATTGCAGCGGGATTGGACTAGATGACCTTTAAAGGTCCTTTCCAACCCAAACTATTCTGATTCTATGATTAGAGATCCTCAGCTTAGCACTTTGTAATTCCATTTTAGAGAATATGACATTTTCACACCGTCATGCTCTTCTCTCCAATGCTATACAATTTTTTTCCACAAAATTCACAAAAACCTCTAACCTATAAAATCTAAGACCTCAAACATGCACTTGTCTCAATATACATATATTCCAACTCCTGCAGAAGCCAATAGCTTCAGCATCTATCTGAACAAGAGACAAATCTGGAAAATTTATAATGCACAAGTTGTCAGTTTAAGTGACAAGAAAGTACTAGAGTCTATTGAGTCACGCAACACAGATATAAAAGACAGGAAGAGAAAAAAGAAATTTTTCATACCAGAAAAAACCTCAAAGCTACAGTAAGAAAAGATGACCACAGGAATAAAAAACTTGAATTCTTAATTCAAGTGAATACGTCGCCTCTACCTTCAGCAACCATAAAACAAAAAGAGTGACTCGCTGTAAGTACAGTGGAAAGAACTGCTTTACATGTGGAGTTAAGATGGCAACATTCATTGAATGGACTTGCACAAAGAAACTGGAGAAAATAGCAATTAAAAGACAACAACAAAAACCCTTTCTTCTTCTCTTACCAGAAACATATTATATAGATCAATTCCAAAAGTGTCTTCAAATCTCCAGTGCCAAGCTTGATAATCATGGTGCTTAAAATTGATCAAAATATCACTAAGTGCATCATCCACAGCACCTGACTGCCAAGTTTCCTCATTGAGAAATCTGAGGATCTCCAAGTATGTCTTTTTTGTAAGGATGATCTCAGCATCGTAATGGACGTGGCCCACGTCTTCCTCAGGCTGAATAAAAAGCAAAGCAAAACAACGGTTAAAAGCTGTTTATTTGGAAATAGAAGTATATACGAAAAACTGTATCCCTATGCAAAAACCTGATTATACACCCTCATTATGTACCAGCACCTTTTTGAAGCAGACTGCAAGATGAAGACATGGGACAGGGAGCACACTATGATTCTATAACCTTTTTGTTCATTCTTTTAAACTATATAAAACACGAGTTCAACTGGTTTGTACTCTTTCAATTCTACAGCAAAAACCTAAAAAATGAAGTGAGTTATCTCACCACTTCTCATTAACAAGTAATAATTACTAATGTGCTATGTGTGCCCCAATCATGGCTGGGTAACACAGACAGAAGCTATTAAATCCTGAAAGAAGAAATTTTACATTGCTAAGTATAATATTCTTTGTTAAAGAGTAATTTTGCTTATTGCTAAAACTTTATTTCTCTACCTCTGAATAGGAAAAAAAATCTCCAAAGACAATATCATAAAGAAAGTAATAAGGCGATTCTTGCATGCAAACTCTAATAAGCTACTATTCCTAGATGGTTAACATGGTAGAGTCTAAAACAAAGGCCTAAAAATTCTACGACAAACAAACAAAATCCGGCTCTTTCAAGTTTAACAACCTTTAGCATGAACTGAACAGGGTATTACTACAGCTGCATCCCAGCAATAGATATTTAGATACATGCTCTGAATTCACGTAGTCTTCCTTTGGATGCTTTACAGACCAAATGGCAACTGTCTCTCCTGAGCAAACACTGCTAACTAATAGCAATACTGGATGCACATACTTCTATAATTTTTTCCTTTGCAATTCAGTTCCCTTCATTTTAATTTAAAGTATGCCAGAATAATTAATCAATACTTGATAACTGCGAAAAACACATAAAGTAGCAATATGAATTCTAATTAATTTTTAATGACTGTTCAAATACTCACAAGGCCAAGTTTTCCAGCTTCATTTAAAATCTTATTCAAGTATCGCTTAAAAATACAAAAGCTACGGCTTTCATGTGATTTGGCATTCCTCTTCTCACATTCTGCAATCTGCAATGTAAAGACATTTTATTCACTTCTTGCTCAAACCAGCTTGTTCATAGAAGAAAAAAACTCCCTACCAACACATTAAACTCAGGATTAACAGAAGCACGTTTCTTTAGTTTAGCAATAATCCCATGATTAGCACACCAGATAAAAGGCGTATGCAGTTGCTGAAGATACCACTTTCCATGGGACTGGCCAGTACTGGAGACTCCAGATCTGCTAATAACACAGTCTGAATACTAACCTCAGCAAGACTAGAAACAACTAAAGATCTGGATCTCCTTAAATTTTAAATTTACTGGGGCAGGGGAAGAGAACTGTAGAACAACATTAAAATTACATACCCCATTGGGTCTCCAAATGGCTGAGGGATGTGAGAGCCCCAGTAGCTACACAAGCATCACTGCTTCCTCCTGATCTTAGAGGAAGAAGCAGCGTGGGGGGCAGCTGAGAGCTGCAGCACTGCACGTTACGGTCAGCCACAAACAGGTTCTCTATGCCCATAAGCCACCCCTTAAAATCAACAGAATTGAACAACTTGCAAATGAAAGGTCAGGTTTCTTAGCTTTTGGCAGCACAGTGTAACACCAACACCATAGGTTAAAACTGTTGACACTGGACAGAAGCATGTAGCTCCTATCAACTTCTGTTACACTATAAAACATTTTAGGAAATAGACCTTGGTAGGCAGAGGAGCAAATTGGAATTGAGTTCAAACCACTTCCAGTCCCTCCTCTGAATAAAGAGGCTCCCCCTACATAATGCGTGGTCTCTCACAATTATGCCAACAATTCATCTGTTCTATACTATCCAGAAAAGCATCATCAGAAAGCACAAGCTATAAAAGACTGGAAAATATTCTGAAGTTCCATAACAAACCTTCTGTTGCAAGGAATCTACTTCCCTGGAACAACTCGACAAGACTTCAGTACTGACTGCATCCACAGTCTTATCCTCAGAGTCATGATAGTTAGCCTGAAATTACATAAGAAAAACATGTATTTTTAGAATCAAAGAATTTGGTCAATGTACCATGTTACACTTCTATAGTCAGATCACTTTAAAAGGCGCAAAGGAGCTAAAAACTGAGTGTTAGTCTTTGCTTCTAATACTCCCCCAACGATACTCCAGTTGCCTCTCTGCTGTTATTTTAGGCTCCGAACGGACAACTGCTTGAAGTTTATCTAAACACATGCTGCCTTCAAAAGGTGAGGTCTTGCCCTTTCCTCCCCCACCTGCCCTTTCCCCTCCTCTGAGTGTGGGTGAGCCACGCAGCGCATCAGATTAGATAATCAGACTGGCTGAAAACTGACTCAGCAAGCAAAGGGGCAGTTTTCAGCCAGACAAATTCCCAGTCGCGCTGGCCATGCAGCCAGCCAGACTGAAAGTAAACACAAAGCCCCATTCTCAGTTGCGTGCCTTTCCTTCTATGTTCCCTCTTCACTCTGAAACAACATCCCATTTTTCTGCTAATTGCTCAGACCTAGTTTTAGCAGTGCTTCTTCTACAGAACCCGGCACGCACATTGACGAAAGTCTCCCAACGCAAGTGCAACGTCACACACATTAGTGAACTCATGCTGATACGAAGTTTGGTTTTGAGGACTCAGGTGGCCCACACAGCCAGCCTGTCTAAAATCTCTCACTGCAGAGCAGAAAAGAAATCCTGAAAAGATGGATTAACCCAAAGCAGTCATTTTTCTCCTTTAAGATGCAGTTCTATTTTCATGGGAGACAAGAGTAAAACTCCTAATATTTTTTTAAAAAAGCTGAAGCACTTGGCACCAAGTTTAAGGACTCCAAAGTTTGCTGCTGAATTTTAGGCATGCTAGTGACTGTCTGGTGGACTTGGGGAAGGTGGAGGCTGAAGAGGAACTCTGTGGAGAGAAATAATGCAGTCTGCATTTTTTAAGCTTTAGAAAATTATGTTCTGAAGCGTTAAAATGGTATTATTCAAGACTGTAAAACCAAACTTGAAAGCTGAAGAATGACAAAAACAAGGGTGCCTGTACAACCACCCACAGTTTACAGGGCCACGTGTGCACATGTATACTGGATAAACAATATGTATCTCATGATATATGTAGAGTCCACCCCTCATACAAGACAACCGAGATGATTCACCTTGTTAAAACTAGCTTTTCATATTTCATCTTCTCCTCAATGTTCACGAATTATTAACAGTACAGCACTCAATCCCTATTCTGATCTTCCTTCTGAAAACTCTTATGCCCAGCATTACAAAACACCATTGACTTTCATAATACGCAATAAATGGGGTTTATTCCCATATTACTGGGGAACTGGATAATTCAAGTAAAATATAATCATTAACCTTAACTCCCCCAACTTTTATCAGCGAGGAACTTAATTTTCAAGATATTTAACACTATACTTGAGAAACTAGCAAGTGCTGCTTAACCCAGTACTTCTCAGAGAAGTAACTTGTGGAGCCACAACCTGCATAAATCAACCACCACCCGTGAAAAGACAAGAAGTGTGGTTCCTGTTACTTGAACAGTGTGCCACAGAAACTCATCAGTAAAAAGCCCTGAGCTAATTATCTACAACAATATAGATCACTATTTTTTTTCTTGCAATGGATGCACAACACTTTTCTGTGTATAGATTCAGATGTAACCTTGTAAGGCCTTAAAAAGACTGTAATTCTATCGTTTCCTAATGTCACAATTTAAGGGCAATCTTTCAACAGCATGTGGCTGAAGGACTGTTTGGGAGAGACACGTCTGCATGCACCCTTTCTTTTTCTACCTTGTAAGGTCTTCTCATTGTTCCTGATGCTGCATCGTAATTGAGCATATCCGTGGGGTCAATCCATTCATCATCTTGAACTTTACCACTCCCTATTAGCACAACTGCACACAATACCAAAGGAGACAGCATCCTGTACCACTAAATATAACAAAAAATTCAGATATTTAGCTCAGAATAGAACATGCTGTATGAAAAAAAAGAAACAATCTTACAACATGAAAAAATATTATGCAGTGTTGTTTAAAAACTCAGTTGTCCATTAAGCAGTATTTTTTTCCCCAAAGAAAACACTAGCAAGAATACGCAACAATTAAGCTGTATTATATGACGGGATCAGCGTAACTAGCTGTAGTTACCAGCAGGCGCAGGGCAGAGTTCAGCATTGCTAAATACGACAAAACACCGCAGAACTCCTCCAGGCTTCGAGACAAGGCTCCAGCACCCTTAGCACCACAGAAACTCCCGCGGCAAGCCTGGCCCGGGC
>NW_009196937.1:4652-38822 GCF_000690835.1 Fulmarus glacialis | reverse complement strand
GGAGTCGGGGGCAGTCCGTGCGCTCCCCGTGAGTCCTGGCGCCGGGGGCGGTGGTTCCTGTCCTTCAGAATTACAGGAAAAAATGTTACTTGTGCTGAGCCTGGTAACTTCCTATTTTGTTACATCGCTTCGCAGTCGCGGGGAGGCGGAGGTCCCTGTTGAGCGAGACGCCCTTTCTGCAGCTGCGGTAAGTGAAAAGCTGTTTCTTAGCAGAGGTCCCTCTGCTCATTTTTGTTAATATGGAGCGTGGAAAAACGTGAAATTCTTCCCCGGAGCGTTACTCGAGTGGATCTTTACCAGCCGTGATGCGTCCTTGCATTCACATCTCTCCAGATGCTCATCCCAGACTTGAGGCAGTGCACGCTTCTATGTCTCTCCGGGCCGAGCAACTCCTTTCAGTTTCTTTCAAGTCCATGAGACAGTAAGAATTGAAACTTCCTATTTAGCTGATTGCTCTTTTTTGCGAAGAATATGCTTGACAGTAGTTTTCTTTGTGCATGCAATGGTAAGAGTTAGTTCTCAAAATGTCTGCATCAAAGGCAGTAAAAGCTCTTTCCTAACTGCTGGCTGCTTAAATTGTTTGTATTCATTCAGATTTTCTCAAAGTGGTGTATCAGATTTAAATACACTGGCCCCATGCATCTTCTATGCTTGCACAGTTTCTACCACCTGGAAGAAAATAATTTTGTCGTATGTTTGTGTACATATCTGTCATGAGTATCACCTACACACTCTCACACTTAAATTGGGGAAGCTGCACTGAACTCATCTATAATGGACTGTGTGACTGCTGTCTTTCGAAAAGGATTGTCTAAAATAGTTGAAATCCAACTTCTAGCCTCTATCTCTGGATTAAGACACTGGGCAAGGGAATATTTTCATGCTTGAAGAAAGCTTCATGTATTGGGCAAAAGAACGGAATGGCGAGTTCAGATTGTTCTGTCAGCAGCTAATCGGTAACAAAACAGGTCTCAAAAGGGATAAAAATGGGGAGAAAAAAAGTTTTAGGTTTATATTATAGAGGTTACAGTATTGAATGTTAAAGATCTTGATTTTTCTATAAAAATCATGTAAGTCTGGCGATTTTTTGCATTATTTGGTGCTTGTAGGGAACATTTTCAATTAAAAAATGCCGCACTGGGAGATCTCAAAATGTAGCTGTTTTTAGTAGGTCCCATGGAGCCTGGTTTCACACTCCCATGCCATGTTTCAGCTAGCAGTTTTGACTAAGGTATAAAAATATTGTTAGTAAAGTTTACAGTGTAGGTAGTAAACAAAAGAAACCAGGGTATATAACCTTTATGAAATGATCTGAATTAGCAGGGTGATATGGCAGTTGTCTTATGCAGGTCAACACCAAGATAAATATATTTAAGAATAAAGAGGGTGCTCAACAGTACAAAAAACTCTTGGAAAGTAGTAACGTAAAGACCGTTTTAGTTGACTCTGTTCGGTTGGGGAAAAAAAGAGCTAATGTTCTGCTTAGATGTACAGTAATAGGAATAGCAGGTAAGTGTCTGGTATGATCTTATGTTCCTATAACAAGGTACATCAGGTGTTTAGCACCCAGCAGTGAAAGGTGGTAAGGAATAGGTGAAGGTTAGCTGTGCAGAAGCTTCCCTGTCATGTTATACATTCACTGCATTAACGCAGTGGAGACTGTAGCTCACTTCTGTAAATCTAGCTCTGACTATTCAGATATTGTGTCCATGCTTCAGGAAGGGTGTGAAATACTGGAGAACTTTCAAAAGAGAATATAAAAAAAAAACCAAAGGAAATGGAAAACAAACCTTTTAAAGAGGACTTAATGTATACTCTTTACCTTTATATAAGGTTGAGATGAATATGGAGAAGGATATTTGATAGTGGGAGTGTAAGCAAGCTTCTTAATCACTGTGAAAAAGATGTGAGATGAAATGGTGTGTAGATACTGTCTATATTCCAAATTGACTCCGAAAAGCAAGAATAAGTGACGCAAGAATAAGTGCAAAACTCGCTATTAGCTAAGTCTGTAATGAGTCTGAGTTTATAATGTTTTCTAGAATATATGATTAAATCTCTTTTTCAGAAAGGTGTATCATGTATACAGGTAAGCTGCGGGGTCACGGTCATCTTTTCCGAGTGATAAAGTATGGAAGTAAGGTTTTGCGCTCATTTTGTTCTCTTTCTTTCGTGTGCCTGTGGGAGCACAGGATTACCTGCATTGTTCTCTGCGTTCTTATAACACTTGCAGCACTACAGTAGGACAGGGCTTATAATTATATCCTGCGTTTTGGGACTGTAGCAGGTTCCCTGAACAGTCCAGGGAAGTTTTGATTTGCTTTCTTGTGAAACACAGTTTGCTAACATTATTTAAGTGGATGTGTGTTTTACTCTGCAACATCTGGAATTGGTCTTGGTTGAAGAGGCAAAGCTGAACAAGATGAACTAATGCTCTGAAGTAATACAGAAAATCTTCCTTCTGATTTTCTGACAGGTGTGTATTCTGTACAAACCTCAGGTTAAAACCACCCAAATCCGGCAACTGTAAGGATTTGGATCTGGCCACCCTCCCTCAGTGAGGGTTCTATGTTTCTTTAAAGCTCAGTGCATGGATCCTCCTGCCCTGACCATCTGTTTTTCTCGTGTAGTTGCTTACCGTGGCAGAGGCATCTTGGTTTCCACCTTTGTTTGAGTGACTGTGCTCAAGCACGGGGCACAAAGGCAACCATGCTATCTAATAATGCTAACTGAAAACGTCTGACACAAATTAATCTCTCAAAGGAGACTCTTGTAGCCAAAATAGACTTTGTAGTCCCTCAAACACAGCCTAAGAAGAAAGCTCCAGGACCAGACCTGTACATGAAGCCTGTTTAAGCCCTAGCTTGACTGTTCTTTCTTTCTCAGTGAAAAAAGAACAAGGAATGACAGTGCCAGTGTAAGAGCTGCAGTTCTCTCTAGTAGTATCACCAACATTCAATTCTAGTGATATTGATGGCCTGGCCTTTCTTTTAGTAAGCATTATCAAATCATGTAGTTAAAATTTAGAAAGTGACCAATATGTAAAAATAAAGAAATTAAATCTTGTTTTGTGTTTGTAGCTTTAAGCTTTTTCCTTAAAAATTAATTTTTTATAATGAGGTATAAGATATTAATTAGCAACCAAATATTTGTTTTGCAGCTTTTTTATCTAGCTGAGCATTTTATACCTTAGGGTATATTTAGAGGCTTATGTGTTATGCTTGTTCAGAGAACAATGGATTTTATTCTATTTACTAGATATGGATTTTTCTGTATTAGTATCAAGCTGCATTTAGGTAAAAATTGGAATTTAAATACAAGGTACCGCATTTTATATTAAAATGTATTAATATTCAGTATGCTGTTAAATATTGTTCTATAACGAAAGAAAGGGTTTATCAAAACACATTTTGCATCTGTGACTGTAGGGTATACTAAACAAAATAACTGTTATCAGCAGTTATTAACTGAACTGACCTTTCCTGGTCACTATGTCCTTCAGGATTTTAGAACAAAAGTATCGTATCCTTTTTTGCCTATTTTTCTTTTTTAGAGACTGAAAGAGGAAAACGGCTTTCCTGCTTTTTCAGTTTCCAGTTGATTTCAGCTTTTAATTTAACAAGTCATTCAATTTGATGAATACAGCCTTTGTTTCTATTTTTTTTTTTGCCCGCTATGGCGTTTTTAGAACAAGTTTCTGTGGTCAAAAGTTAGCACAGCATTTCAAGGGGCTCTGCTCCATGCTACTCCTTCAGATGTGTCTGTAAGCTTAGTGGTTTCTGTTTTCTCAATAAATATGTATTGTTTGAATTTATTTAATTTAAGTGATCTTAATAGATTATGATAGCATTATGTTTTAAGGTAGGCTGTCATAATTTCAAATTTAAATAGGTTTATTTTTCAAAAGAAAACGCACCAAAGTCCTGTTTAAATCAAGTTCTATTTAAATGTTAAAATTTTAAATCTTATTCATCCTGGTCTGAAGTTCAGCTGACTATTTTTAGCTCAGTTAAGGACTGTGGGTTATGAAACCAGTGTGCTCAGGATCTTTCACTACCGTGTCTGTCATTTTTCCCATGGATGAGCTTGTCAGTGCATGATTTATAGGGATTAGAGAGTTGGGAAAAGCCATTAGCTGTCCCTCGCATTTACTTCTTCCTCCAGTATGTTTACATGTCATTTTCCTCTCTGACCTATGTAGAGAAACCGCCATTTTTCCTCTTCTGATGTTCACTGGTACTCGCCCTTAATGGAATCCTGACCAATCCTGGAAGCTGATGCTTCTACACCCTGTCATCTAGGAAGGAGACTGAAGTTCATATTTGGATCGTTTGCCTGAAATGTCCTCTCTCCCTCTAGGATTTCTGTAAATGTTGATGGGTTTGAATCTGGGAGTTCTGAAAACCGTGGTTATGGCTTTTCCAACGGCATAACATTGCAGTCAGGTGGCCCAGTGTGGCCGAGCGCAGGCTCCTGGCATTCAGCATTGGCTGATCTCGTATAGGGCAAGGTCTGTCCTTCCATATGGTAGCTGGCATGGCAAAGCTGTAGCAATTGCTATTAAAGACTAAATAAAAGACAGCAATGGCTATTCAGCTTCGTTCCTCTTTCATAGTTGTTAGAAGAGTGTCAGACTTAGTAGGAGAGGGTGCCCTGTCAGGTTCCAGCAAAGATGTTAGAAATTCTTGAAGATGACTGGGCTTATGTTTTATATAGGCTAAAGGCATACTGCCTTTCCATTTATAGATGTACCATGTTCTTTATTCATGGTGTAACAGCTACACTGCATGCAGAAGTATGTCTTTGTGTAGTTAAAAACAATCTTAGAGTTGGATCTGAATGGAAAAAGCTTTCCTGTCCCAAAATGGGGGAGAAGGGTGATTAAGAAATAGTCCTAAATAGAGTATGGGGAAAAGTTACTTTGGGTAATTTTTTCCTCTGACTTCTTTAAATTTTTAAACCATAGATCTTGAAAACAACTTAAATTTAAAAATGAAAATGTAAGACCGGAGGTTTTGATATTGAGAAAGCCTTGTTTCGTCAACTATGTTACACAATTTTGTATTTATTTAATGAGACCTTCGTTGAGATTGCCCCTTCCTCCAAGAAATCTGGCTTTGGTGAATCAGTTTTTTAAATAGTTGAAGACGACAGTTCTGTTCATGCTATTTGTTTAGTCATCAGAATTTAGCTTTTATAGGTGTCTTTAAGTGAAGCACTTCTGAATTTATGATGTGACTTTCACTCAGGAATGTTCTTCCAGCATTTCTACATGCGCAATCTCTTAAGTAAACAGCCAAACAGCTATTTAGTCACGAATCAGTATAGTGACAACGACGTAAGACATGACCATGGTTGTAACCTGCTGAGTCACTACCCTGGTCTCTGACATGTAGTAACTAGCAGCTGGCATGTCAAATAACCGACTGCTAGCTGGTGTTGGAGAAAGTGGAAGGAGATGCAACGTAGCATCAGGACTGAACCAAATTAACATCTCAGAGCTAGGAAGAAATGTCATAGGGGTCTCTCTCCCCAGTCCTCTCCTCTATTTCACCAACTTAGATGCCTGTCAAATCATGTAGCGAGTTGCTTACATTCGCTAATGTAGCACAAATACAGTTTTTGCTTAGTTTTCTGCTATTTTATCAAGTGGAAGTGACTTACTATGTGATGAGTGCTAGAGATGCACTAGAAGAGGGGGAAAAGGTAGGTATGGGTACAGGACGAGGAGCACTTACTGAGTGTGGATGGGATCTTTGGCTGTTTAAGCTTTCTGGTGAGCATGTGGAGCTAGAATTTTTCAAAGGCTTGTAACTTGCCGTCGCGGCCAGATTTGCCATGCCTGATCTTTTAGCGCTGTGCTCTGCTGTGGTGGAATATGTGGTGGTATGTGGTATTTTTGGCACAAGCATAATTGAGAAATGTTTTCATGATTTCCCAATGCTTTTGAGTTCCAATTCCGTGCTAAAAAAGTGTGGGATTGCTGGAGCTAGTCAAAGGAATATGATAAAAAAAATGTTTTCCTTATTCTTGGAAATAGCTGAACTATTTTGGCTGAAATTCAGCCTCTTCTGTCTCATATCCCCTCAAAAATAGTGAACCAGCATATGTAGAACAGCAGCAGAAACTGTTAGAGCTTTGCCAAGTTGTAAGCAAAGAAGGACAGTGGGAAGTGTTTGATAAATTTAATAGGCTTTTTCCTGTTTTCCTTTTTTTTTTTTTCTTTTTTATTTAGCAGACTGTTCTTCGTCTCCCTGCTAGAGTTTTTGCACCCTTTGAAGTGGTCTATGCTTTAACCAAGGCTGTGGTTCCGCTCATACTGTCTTTTCATTTTTCTCACAAACTCTCAGCAAAGTTCTATAAAATAATTTAATTTCCGGAAGAAGGGTAGCTGCTCCCAGATGAAGTCATAAAGTGTCCATGTCAACTCATGGTTGCTTTTTTTGCACCGGATCTTCTATTGAAATGGACTGTTAATTTTATTAAAAACATTTCGTAAATTGATTCTTTCCTAGGCTGGAAGGGACTTTGCATATCCTACCTGGGGAGAACCATGATCTTCATTTTGTTCTTGGTATTAGCTGATTTTTTTTTTTTTTTTGAGTAGTCCACAAAGTAGAAAAACCTGTTAGCAGTTTTTACTTAGAGCAGTGTAATCAATTTCAGTATTGACAGCTGCTTTGTGGTGACATTGCTTTTTTTTCTTTTTGCTTGATTCTTTTATAGTTGCATATATTTGAAATGATGCTGCTGCCTATATGATCTGGAAGCAGTTGTTTCTTGACATACTGTTATCTAATCTTACAGCAGCTTTCACTGTTTTTTGTTACTGTGTAATTATGTTTGGTGAATCTAAGGAAGAAGTCAATCACTAGGGAAAATTCTTTAATTAGTCACGACCATAATATGTAAACCTTGTATTCTATGGTTGATGCAGACAAGTGGAAAACCTGTGTTTTGAACTATTGGTTTTATTTCATGAAGTGTTTACAATACAGAATACGCAGTGAGCTTTTATTACATGTTGCTAGCTACAGAAAAGAAAGAATAGAGCTTTATTATTTATGTTAAGTGCCTTAAGCTTTTGCTACAGCTGTATTTTAGGAGTGTGTCACTGTCCCTCATTTCTCTTTTTATCCCATGTATCCTTTTCATTTTTTTCTCCTGTTTTCCACTGCCATAGCTTCAAAGTATCAAATGCTTCCTGAGGCAGACTGAAAATAATGTTTAAGGTGAGTTCTGGCGTTAACTGAGCACAAAGCTTTTTTTTACTATAGTTTTCTCTCTTAGATTACTGTAAAACTTTATTTTGTAGCAAAACCAATAAGTTTTTGTGGAGGGGACCATCACGTAGGGCAGGACCCTTTCTGTCTATATCCCACTCTAGATCTCCGTCCCAAACAGTGACCTGGTGCACATGTGCTTCCTAGCATTGTCCGCACCTGTGGGAGGGGGAGATGCCTTGTTTGGTCTGAAAGCTGCTGGTGTACCTATTCTAGGGAGATAGCACTTGCCTCCCACCTGGAGCCCTCCTGAGATACAGGTTTGCATGGAGAGCTGAAATTCCAGCAGCTGCTCAGATAAATCTGAAAACCTAATGTGAAACAGGGATCCTAACTAACTGCAGCAATAGTAATGCCCACCTTTTGCATATGAATGTAGTAGCTAGAGCTACTTGTCCAGTAAGTAGGAATATTGGGCCCTAGGCCCTCATCTGCTGAAGGGGATCTGAAACTTCTGTTTTCTACAGGCACATCTCCTACTTACTAGCTGTCATGGTTTAACCCTAGCCGGCAACTAAACACCACACAGCCACTCGCTCACTCCCCCTGCCCTCCAATGGGATGGGGGAAAGAATCAGGAGTGTAAAAGTGAGAAAACTCGTGGGTTGAGATAAAGACAGTTTAATAATTGAAATAAAATAAAATAAAATAGTAGTAATAGTGGTAGTAGTAGTAGTAGTAGTAATAACAATGATAATAATAAAATATAATATAATATACAAGGCAAGTGATGCATGATGCAATTGCTCACCACCTGCCGACCGATGCCCAGCCAGTCCCTGAGCAGTGATCGCTGCCCCCCGGCCAACTCCCCCCAGTTTATATACTGAGCATGACGTCATATGGTATGGAATACCCCATTGGCCAGTTTGGGTTAGCTGTCCTGGCTAGGCTCCTTCCCCGCTTTTTTTGCAATTGGCAGAGGATGGGAAGCTGAACTTGGCTAGTTTAAGCACGACTTAGCAACAACTAAAACATTAGTGTATTATCAACATTCTTCTCATACTAAATCCAAAACACAGCACTATACCAGCTACTAGGAAGAAAATTAACTCTATCCCAGCCAAAACCAGGACACTAGCCAAAGGAGTAGTCTGGGTTGCAACATGTTCTGCCCTTCATGTTGGAGTTGGGCTGCTTTACAGATAGGGGTTGTTACAGACAAGCTGATGAAGTGTGGGCTGGATGAGCAGACAGTGAGGTGGATTGAAAACTGGCTGAACAAATGGGCCCAAAGGGTAGTAATCAGTGGCACAAAGTCTAATTGGAGACCAGTGACTAGTGGTGTACCCCAGGGGTCAGTACTGGATCCAGTCCTGTTTATCATCTTCATTAATGATCTGGATGATGGGGCAGAGCATACCCTCAGCAAGTTTGCTGATGACACAAAACTGGGAGGAGTGGCTGATATGCCAGAGGGTTGTGCTGCCATCCAGAGGGACCTCGGCAAGCTGGAGATATGGACTGCCAGGAACCTCATAAAGTTCAACAAGGAGAAGTGCCAAATCCTGCACCTGGTGAGGAACAACCCCAGACACCAGTATAGACAGGGTGCTGACCAGCTGGAGGGCAGCTTTGTAGAAAAGGCCCTGGGGGTCCTGGTGGAAACCAGGAAGAACATGAGCCAGCAATGTACCCTTGTGGCAAAGAAAGCTAGAGGTATCCTGGGCTGCGTTAGGAGGAGTGTAACCAGCAGGTCAAGGGAGGTGATCTTTCCCCTCTGCTCGGCACTGGTGAGGCCACACTTGGAGTACTGTGTCCAGTTCTGGACTCCCCAGTACAAGAGAGGCATGGGCATACTGGAGAGTGTCCAATGAACAGCCACAATGATGATTAAGGGACTGGAGCATCTGTCATATGGGAGAAGGCTGAGAGAGCTGGGACTATTCAACCTGGAGAAGAGAAGGCTCAGGGGGGATCTCATCAGCATCTGAAGGGAGGGTGCAAAAAGGACAGAGCCAGGCTGTTTCCAGTGGTGCCCAGTGACAGAACAAGAGGCAGTGGGCACAAACTGAAACACAGGAGGTTCCCTCTGAACATCAGGAAACACTATTTCACTGTGTGGGTGACTGAGCACTGGAGCAGGTTGACCAAAGAGGTTGTGGACTTTCCATCCTTGGAGATCTTCAAAAGCCATCTGGACATGCTCCTGGCAACTGGCACTGGGTGGCCATGCTTGGGCAGAGTAGTTAGACCAGATGACCTGCAGAGGTCCCTTCCAATCTCAACCACTCTCTGATTCTGTGAGTGATGACAGCAGTGCTTGAGGCAAGTGGAGTGTTTGATTTCTGTCATTTTTCCCCTGGAACCCTAGAGTCAGCTGTACCTTTAGAAGAAATCATTCTACTTCTTTGCTTTCCTCCTTCTTACTTCAGAGTTTTGGGTTTTTTTGGCTGCACAGCAGTTCAGCTTCAAAGAGCAAGCCGAAGAGTGGTGCCTTTCCTTGCCTTTGCAGAGTATCCTCAATTCTGGTGCCAGGGACACTTAGCTGGGATAAAAACAGTGTGAATTCACCCTCTCTCGGGTGGATGATGACCTGGACTGTTGCCCACTTCCTGAACAACTGCTTTGTTAGGTGGTGATGCACAAGAGATGCAGATCATTCCTTCTCCTGCAACAGCCTTCCTTTTCGAAAGAATTCAATCTGCTAAGTGAATCTGCTCAGAAGATGGCTAGTCAGGCTGGTCTTCAAGTGGATGTAGATATATTTCCTACCAATTCTTTACACGGTCCTTGGAAGGTGAATCACTTAGGTGGATTGGATTGCCCTCAAAGGATTTCGGGTGCACTTATCTCTCCTTTATAGGAAACGTGTACACTTATCTTAGGAAAACTGCATCAAATTTCTCCCATCGTGCAGGAAAGTAACAGACAAAGCAATACCTAACGTGAACGCAAGCGAGAAATGCTGAACAGCATTATTAACTCTTATACAAATGCTTACAAAGTATTATAGGGGCATCTTTACTTGAAGTATATTATTTTTGTTTTTATTTTATGACAGCATTTCCTGCCTATAGTTACTGAAAGGGAAATGTTCAACTGTTTGATTTGGATGTTCGTCCTGCTCTGCAGTTCTATAGCAGGTATGTTTCCTGATTATTAGCACCTGTCTTGCCATAAGAAAGTTTTCCAAAAGGCGACCTTCTCTAAATGAAATTTCGAAGAGTTCTGAAAATGAAAAAAATGTATTTTAAAAATAGAAGTTATTAGGTGATTGACTAAGTAGTGTACAGCATAGAGAGAAAAATTAATTTATGGCACTCTTGATGTTCTCTTGTGGAATGTTAATTGTGATTGTGATAGCCTGGATTTGTCTTCTTTTGTATTTAAAGTATTAAAAAAGAAGTATTTTAAAAATTACTTTGTTAACTGTTTCCCTGTTGCACAGGATATAGAAAGGGAATCTGCATCTGGAAGTAATATTATAGTTCAATTCTTGTTGGTTTGTAAAGGCTGGTAACTTTGGAGATTTGCTGATGGAACAAATTAATGTTTATGTAACACATGAACACTTAAAGTGCAGTTAATGTCTGCTGGTTTGGGGCTGTTTTAAGTCACAAATTACCTATTCAGAGATTCATGCAATGACTACTAATGTTCTCATTCCTAATTTTAAGTCACCTAACAATGTGTGACTATTGATTTTTCTTTTTTTTCTTTTTTTTTTTTTTTTTTTTTAATGTGGTAGTTCCACAGTCAGTTTAAGCCAGCACAGGTAACTCCTGAAGTTGGAAGAGCAGGTAGTTCCACACTCCCTCCACCTGTCATGTCCCTCTCCTTCTGCTGGAGTGAATGTTTGTGTAGCTAGTTGTGAAGCGGTGAGGAATCTGATCTGGATGGAGAATGATGTTATTTTTTGCCAGGCTTTTATTTTTTGTCTGTATCAGTTTCCTTTTCATTCACTGCACAGGCACTTCTTCTGGCATGCAAGGGGATAACAGCAGTGGATGAGTGGCTGAGGATTTAAAATGCTTCCTGGGTCAACAGTGCCACTTTAAATTGATTAAGTTGAATAATACAGGTTAGAATAGGAAATCACAAGGGCAGATTGAAATAATGACTTTGTGACAATAATTGAAAGTTCACCTCCAATTTATTGCATACAACTTAACACACAACAGTAATTTATTATATAATGGTATTTGTGTCTTGAATTACTTGGGGATTACATGGAAGAGAAGTGCATATGTTTGTAGAAGCTTGAACAATATATGAAACAGTGCAGGTAATTGCTTACAACTGATAGACAGTAAAATTTGTGCAGTAGAGTGTAAAATAGCCATTAGTATGACTTTGAAACATAAAGAAATTACTTTGAAACAAAAAGGGCACAAAAAGAAACATAGAAAGCAATTTACAGTTAATACATCCAAAAAGGAGAGAATTACAGGAGAGAAAACAGGGAAGAAAGTTTAATATTTGATTCACTTCCATTCCTACATTCTAGCAAAGAAATTCTACCTGTAAAAGTTTTTGGTTTTATTTAACAGATTTATTTATGAAATTTGGCTTCAAGAAATAAGTAGCAGCAAAAAAATAAACAGTTAACTCCTTGCAGGACTCTTAAGGGGCGATTCTTGCACTGTTTGGTAACTTTGTTGCTGAATTCATTCGTTCAGCCTGCTTCTGTGTTTTCCTTTTACATGCATTTTGTATACCATTCCTGCACTGTATCTGGGAATATAAATTCTATGAGGGATAAAAGTACTAATGATATATTGAAATATATTGCAGCTTAGTTGTAAATTTTAAACTTAGCAGTTTGATGTATTTTCTGATACAGTAATTAGTAATGATAACAACTAAATGGTACGCATACCTTTTACACATAGGAATGTTTTTTAAAAACAGATTTGAAAGACAAGAGTCTCTTTTCTTCATTTTCAGCTATTAAAAAACACTTGAGTTGAAATTTCTCCGTTATTTCTGGGAAGGTATAGAAACATCATTCTTATATAATACCTGTGGTAATATAGTAATTAATGTGAACTGAATTTCCAAACAGCAATATCTGATTCGAGCATTTTATTTGAACTCCATATGAAAAAAATCTAATTAAATGATCTGTAGACAACAAAATAAGTTATCATTTTCCCAACTGGTATTTTAAAAGAAATTAGGTTATGTGATAACTTTCATTTTTGTTTTTAGATGAAAACTCTATCAGAGATGCTGACATTTTTCCTTCATCTCCTGAAATTGAAAGAGGATCCACCCTGAAACTATTTTGCATTCTTGGAAAACGCTACTACACACCTCACAGAAATGCAAGCCATATCATCTGGAAATTGAATCATGAATTGATTGCTCAGGAAAACTATAACATCGTGAACGAGACTGTATCTAGTGTAACCATCCATAATTTCACTTACAGCAAAGCTCATGTGAAGTGTTTCATTAAGTACTTGGGCAAGGAACAACTTTTGGTTCACACTGAAGTTAAATCTGGCTGTAAGTGGAAATGCAAAGAAATTAATTTTAACATTTTAGAATAACTTACTGTAAAAATTTTACTTTTAAAACAACTACTTTTTTTTTTTTAGCTGTGGCATTGTAAGACACCTGTATTCAAGTATCTCCTTTTTTTCTGAAATAACTCATGAAATTGCAGGCATTCCTTACTGACACTGGTTCATAACCTCTCTGACACTGACTTTTGGCCAGCTGAAGTGAGTGGAGGTTTTCTCTTAAATTCAGAGGGTACTCGGTCTGTCCCTTTGGTTATGTCTTTTGTCTAGCCTAGCCAACTTTAGCTTTCTCCAGGGAGGATTTCCTCTCTAATCCTCTGTTCCAAAGAAATTATAATTACAATCTCTTATGGAGAAGGTTACAGGATAAATATGTATACAAATTCTCTAATTTATTGAACAGATTAAGCCCAGATTACACTAACGTATGCCTGGGGGTCCCATTCTAGTAAAGAAGCAATAAACACAGAAAAATACATCTGTGGAATAAAAACCAGCAGAAGGTATTGCCTGTCTGCAAAGTTTGGTGTGCCATAAGCTTGTCTGTAAAACAAAGATCTTTTGAGTGTTGTATTAGGTGGGACAGAAAAGTACTATTTTGGAGAGGGAGCTTTTTCAACCAGTTTATTTCACTGGGCACTGTTCTCTTCCTTTCAACTCGAGTTTCTTCTATCGAGTGAAGAAGTCTGCCTTTAACAAAAAAGTCTTTGAGGGTGTTACATCTTTATGGATGACCCCAGGCTATAGAGATTGCAGAGCATTGTTTGCACTATCTTGCTTATAAGATAAAGAGAGTCCAGAATTAGTGATCTCTTCAAGGTCGCACAGATATGTTTCCCAGGAAGTTACCTTCTGTATTCTGAGGTCATGCATGCTCCTCAGGTTAGGGGTTAGACATTCTGGGAAGGAACCAAGAGGAGTTTTTATCTTTCAGAGAATGTCTTTTCCTGATCTTTTGTGCTGTTTCTTTGTTTTCCTCTTACTCTGTGGACTGGCCTTGAGCTACAGGCATGTTGCAGGGGGTATACTTAGAGGTTCAGGACAATGTATGTAGTGGTTTAATATAAAATAGGTAATGAGTTACTGTAAAAATACCTTCAGGCCCACTTAGTTGAGTACTTCTAAGAAGTAGTTGGATAAAACCTCCCTGTCTCCCCAGTGGAAGACAGAGTGGTTTTGATTTTGGTTTTGTGAAGAGTTTTGAGGGCAGTAAGAAATTATAAAATGAAGTGCTATGCAAGACACTTAGTGAAGTTTGCCGTAATCTGCTTTTTGACGAACAAAATCAGTTGTACATTAAAATTACTTATTTTTACTGGACTTTTTTTTTTTTTTTAACCTTTGTCATTATAGTTCCACCGGACACACCAGGAAATATTTCCTGCATTTATTGCTTTGATACTAAACTTACCTGCACTTGGACTTCAGGAAGAGAAACAAATCTTATGACGAAGTATACTCTTTACCGAAAACTGTAAGTACAGGATGTATTGAGAACTGGTTTGCTGGGGTGAGATCACCAGCTCCCTTCCCCTCATATCCTGACTTCTGTTTAAACAAAATGTGGAAACATCATGGAGTTCAGAGTCGTGGCATTTCCTCAGTATATTCAATTAATTTGGGGTTGGTAATAGTTGAAAAAAGTTACAATCTGATACCTTTTTAGTACGCTGTATAAAGGAAATGAGCATTCTCAACCCGATATTCAGTGGACAGATGTTTACATCAGAATCGATATTCTCTTGTTTCCTTGAAGTAACATTACTAATTAGATCAAAAGCTGAGTGAGCCTAGGTACAAATGGAGAATGGAGGCACTTTGTGGGAGTGTTACCCAGCAACTTTCTGTGTTTTGGATGGGTAAAAAAGATTGCTTCCTCCTCTACTTTAAACAATTCCCAGTTAAACCTATTAAAGCCCCTGTTATTCTGCTTGACACCAGTGAGGTTTAACCTAGGGACCTTTGGAGTCATAAGGTTTCAGTGAAAGAATCCAGTTAGTTGTCCTTTTTGAATTGCTCGCATCTGGGGATTTGTATTTACAAATTGTGTAGTGTCACGCTTTTTAGTGTTTTTGTGACCCTATTATAGAAGCATAAATACTTGATTCTTTCAAATTCTGTTAAATTTTAAACATTGTTTAGGAGTTTACTTTTTCATAAGTTACTGTGAAAATGGTGAAATCAATGTTGTTCCAAGACAGATCTCAGATACAATTTTGAAGGTCAATCTGTTCTTCATAACAGTGCTGCTTTTCTGCCTAATCAAGACTCTAGGTAATATGGTTTCATGAAGAGTTTTCTAAAATGTCTAAAATTGTTCTTGAGAACTGGAAGGAATTCAGACTCCAAAGGAGACATTTTCTTATTGTAAGTTATGCTAGTGTATGGTATCTTTTTTATTTAAATGGTAGGGCAGAAAAACATCTTTAGTTTTATCTCCATTTTAGCCTTCCACCTTCATTAGGTGAAACTTTCTTACTCCTTCTAGTGTTTCTACATTTTATAACTTAGCTGAGTTTGTGAAACCATAAACTAGAACAGCTATTGAAAATAAGTTTCAGCATTGTTCCTTCCTGTACCAGCACAAATTCTTCTTTAACCGCACAGTGCATTGGATCACAGAACTATTTCCAGCAAAATCTAACCATTAATTTTAATCCACATAACTCCCCAGCTGAGTTTACCATGTGACTACAAAAGCACTGGTACAAATGGCAGAGAGCTGTGGAGGGAAACAAACAGCTATGCATGTTAGGGAAGGTAGGACTGCTTCCTTTCACAGCAGTGCAGGCTTACACTAGCTTTAAAATGTTCATTTTTTGAGTTACACGAAAGATCTGCTTGCTTATTGCATAATATGAAATATTTAACACAGGCCCCATATATGAGTTTTTATTTGTTGAAGAGTTTCTTTGTGGGTCAGTAAAATGAAACAAATTTTGTTCGTTTTATATCCCATACTACTTATTATGAAAGTATATGCTGTAAAGACAGCATATTATCAGTGTGTTCTTTCAAGAAAATCTGTTAAATTTCTCTTACCTTGTAATAGCTTGGCAGTGGTACAATTTGGCTTTTCTTTTTTCTGTATTTCAAAGATGAATAAAAGCTTGTTATCAAATAGTTCCGTGTGGCATGTGTTACTAGCTATATCTATCTATCTGTGTTTTTAAAGGAGGTCTTGTGTGGAGTTACGTTATTTCACTTCTCTTTGAGATTTTCATCTAAAATAATAATAGCATGTGGATTGCCTATTAAGGCATTTTTACTCTTCGTTACTGCTCCTGGAAAGTTATCTTACTAATTGCAATTAAAATGAATTGAGTCTGTGCAGGCTATTTATATGCATTTGCAGGAGCAGTGCAATTAGGAAAGAGTATTCGTTTGCACAAACATCATCTAAGGAGATGTTCACTGGTAAAAATGTCCTGCAACCGCAAAAACATATAAATAATAATCAAATAGTAACCCAACAGTCATTTTGAGTTATTCTAAGAAAATCCTCTAATTTCTAACTCCTTTCATTTTTCTCTTTTGTTTTTCAGGATGACAGAAGGAAGGGTGACTCTTCCAAATACAATGGGCTTCTGCCAAAGCAAAACTGAGTCATGTTCATTTTATTATCCAGATACTCCATATAGTAGTTCTTTTTGTTTTCAGGTGAAAGCTGAAAATGTTTTGGGTGAAGTCTTATCAGATTGTGTTCCTATACCTATGGAAAAAATAGGTAATTAAAAAAAAGAGTTAAATAAAGATAAAGTAGTGTATGTTGAGCTGACTGCACCCTCCCCAATTCTTTTTCTCTCCCTATAGCATACGGGTTAGAGAACTCTGAAACAAATTGTGTAATCAAAGTTGGTTTACATAGAAGGAAATAATGAAAAAATAGTTTTTCAATGTAATAGTTTTGAAACTATTATTTGGGTTTCATTTGATTTTAAAGTGGTTTCAGTTTTGAAGTGCTATCTAATTTTAATTGTTAGCTAAAATTATGAAGTCTCTGAAATTATATTTAGGGTTTAATAAAATGTTTCATCTTTCCCCATTTTTTTTCATCAAAATTTGGATGCTTCCAATTTAGTTGAAGCAAGTCTCTTATGCTTTAATTGATGGTCTTTCCATGTAAAATTCTTCAAACTGGTTGGTGGTACAGCAGCAATTTTCAGCAATTTCTTGGTGTTACCGAGAGGTGGTGAAAAATGATAGTGTGCTGTATTCAGAACGTCTAACTACAACAGTATTTTTTTAAGCTAATGACTGACGTATCCATTATCAATTACTAAGTTTTCAATTATTAGCAAGTAAAGGCCATATACTAAAACTTTTTGTCAATCTAAGTGGTACTTGGACTGTACTTTTGTATTTTTGAGTGGTACTGGCTCTCAGTGCAATATCTGCTGTAAATGAATAGTGATATTATTTCTCCAGGTCCGCCCATCATTTACTCTGTTGTTCTACTTTCTGGTTAGAAATGTTAAAAAAACACTTGTTCTGTGATTCCCAGGAGCAATAATAATATTTTGTCTACCTCTTCTCTCTTCATTTTGGTGTAGCTAATCAACAACCCTTTTAACAGTATTTTTGCTGCAGCACTCTGTCAGCTCCAGCCATACGCTCCTTTACTCTCTGTGTTCAGACCTGCTGTGGCTCCTCATTACTTTCTACATCCTCTGTACCAGCCGTCTCTTTTCTCAGTGCTAATCTATTCTTTTCCCATCGTCTCCTTCACACTTCTCTCCCCTTCAAATCCTTTTCAACTGAATTCTTCCCTGATCTGCAGTTCGGACTTGACTTTGGCATCCCAGCTCTGCTTTGTGTCTTCTCCCTGCTGTTGTCCCTGAGTAGTATTCTGCAGTGCTGATACAGATGAAAGAAATCTGCACATCTGTTTGAGAGCATGTTTGTCAGCATTAAATCAGTTATATGTGCAATCTCTCTTATAGATAACTTCCCATATGTAGAGTTATGTCCTTAAAATAGACCATCATGTGAATACTCTGATAGAAGGTACATTATTAGGATAATAATTAAACTTCTTGGAACACACATAGATGGAGAAATTCTGAACTTTTCCCCTGTTAATGTTGTTGTTTCTCCATTCTAGAGAAATTTGAACCTCCTGAAATACTCTCAGTTAAAAAAATCACTGGTATAAGGCAGTTGCTTACAGTAACCTGGAAAATGCCTGAGAAGATTATCCCTTCACAAGATTTAATTTGCGAGGTTCAATACAGAAACTTGTATTCAAACTCTTCGGTAAGCTACGTAAGTTTTCTTCTGAATGTTAGCTTCTTTGTGACTAATTTCTTAATATTATAGAAGGCTAAATAGAAAAAAGGCAAAGGCAACATGTAGTTGGAAATAATGATTAACACATTTTTGTTTTAGTGGAGCATAATTAGATATGCGTGATCTTAAGATCATTGTTCCGTTGTCTAGGATTAATTGTTCTCTTCATTTTGGCCAACGTTTGTTTTGGTACATACCATACTTCAGAATACATTTCTGTGAAAGGCTAAGGGATGACCTTAGGCTAAAGGATTACACACACAGTCAGTCAAAATATTTTATTTTCCTGTCACATTCTGGTGATGAAAACAGCATTTACTCCCAAACACAGTAGTTGAATCAGATTAAGATGGACTAATGATACATTCATTTTCAAGTGAATTAGTATAAATTTTGGAAGATGGAAAATAAGGGAAGTTATTTTTCTGAGTTTGTCTTTCTGACAAATGGAACTGTTATAGAAAAAACAGTATTTAGTCATTTGCTTCTTTCAGATGGCCTATTCCAATGATCCTCAGTATGGAAGTGTTTGCAGTCTTACTGTTTCCTCTTCCAAATTTAAGAATGGGCCAGGTTGCTTGGCTTGTTTTTTTTAAGTTCATTAAGCTGAGATGTCTGCCTTGACCTAAATATTTTATACTTTAAATGAGTAATTCTGGGAGAGAAGAATTCATCAGGGTAACTAATAGTAGTCCTCAGAGCTTTAAAAAAGTTCCTGATGCTAAAGATGTTTCTAATTAGCATCCTCCTCACATTCTCATGGCAAGCATCTTTACTGTAGATATGACATATTAGTTGTTGGATTCAGGATATAATATTTGGGATGATCTGATGGACAGGATGGCTCAGGTCTACCCAGGATACTAGAAACTGAACTAATATTTATTTAGAAGACCCGTTCAAGATGTTTATCCCTTTGGAGTCAAGACACTGGTGTCCTTATGATGCTTAAACACATATGAGATCCTTCCCAAATGTTGAAAATATTCACATTTTTGCGAAGTTACAGCATTATTGTGTATTGTATCTATTTGTCGGCACCTGTGTAAGAAATCATCTGTCTACTTTTTCACTATCAAATACAGTCTACATCCATTTTCTTCCTCAGAACTTACTGCGTTTTTCCACAGACATTCTAGACAAAAAATAGTAGCCATGATCAGCAAAGACAAAAATCCAGTGAGTTTAGTTCTGTAGGATCTTGGACAGGCATGATTCATAGTTTTGTCTGTGGCCAATCCAATGGCAATGGCCAACAAAGACAGCCTCAAACCATCGGTTAGATATAAGAGCTGTTTTTCTGTCCGTCAGCACATATATGCAAAAAAAAATTGTTTGAGCAAATGACAGATATTTTCTTGACCTTTTAAGCCTTCCTACCAAAACAATCCAAATAGTTTGCTGTGAACTGTTTTTACTGAGTGAAAAACAGATGAGCTATTTTTCTACTTGCATATATTAAGTTTCTAATTATAATTAAATATTGTTAACAGCCTTTTGGCAGGTAACTAAAAGCTAGTCTGGGATGTCTGCAATTCTATGTCAGGTTCTGCAGGAGGTTGATAATAGTTTTGAAGCCCTTTTTATTGCCGGCTGGCTGAAGAGTCTGTCAGCTAGCAGTGGTTTGTAGATCCCTGAATTCATTCTCATAGAAGCAGTTTTCTATTTTTGACAATGAATTTCTTGAGATCAGAATGGATTAAAATTTTCAATTTATTAGGCAGTGCATTTTCCATTATGGTGTTCAAAGGAGTGGATGTCTGCATTTTTTATTGTTATAGTTTGATTCACTTTTCATTGGAAGGTTCAACTAGTGGAAGACAAGAATTTCTTCACAGATTTTTGGCCCAGTTTTTGTAAATCTACGTGACATTTCTACTTCAATTTGGCTGCCAAGAGGGAATCTCCTTATTCTGAAACTTACCTTTGCTGACCTTGTTAGAATTTAGCTGGCTTGAACATCTATTTTAGTGTCTTTCTGATTCGGTTATCTGAAATTTGAGAGGAGGAGAGTTGTTGATTATTGATTAATTTTTGCAATTTGGAAGAGAAGACATTGATGTTGGTGTAGTGATTATTTCAGTCCTTCTGTACACAAACACTTAAGTGTTCCTGTAGTTCCTGTTTTCTTCTGCTTCCCGTTGTCAGTCCAGTTGAGTTGATGCATCGACTCCAATTCATGTCTTCTTTCACCTTTTGTTTTGGAACAACAATCTAGCTTCTGACTTCCATCAGTGAGATGTGAGGCTCCTTTTAAGATGAGGAAATAAATTACTTTGTCGTTACTTTTCCAAGAAGATGATTGCATATCAGTTATTTCTCATGCTCTCGTCTTCCTTCACCACTTTAAGGCTCCATCTTCTTTTTTTCTCTTGATACCAGAATTTTCTGTGTTTTTGTTGGTCTTTTCATTTTAATCATATGCTGATAATCTTTGGGATGGCCTACAGCTACACCGTTGTATGGCTAAGAGCTAGAAGACCCTATAACTCAGAAAAGAAAAACAAGAAAAGAAACAAGTACCCAGCTGGCTTATAAGCTGCAGGCAATCACTGCTTCTCCAGGGATGCTTCTGCTGTGAGGTGGAGCTGTATCCAGGACATTAAGGTGATACTGGCTTTAGCAGTACCCAGTTGCTTCCCACCAGTGGGAACTGCAGTCATCCAGCACCTCCTGTGCCAGCACAGCTGCTCTAGAATTGCGTGTGAACTGCACACAGTGCAAGACATAGGCTGGTCAGTACAGACCTAGTTTTGGCTCACGCTTTTCAAAGCCTGGAGTTCTACAGGAAGAGTGAAGATGCTACACAGAAAAATGAAATATGAAACAAGTAATTTTGAGTTTCAGATGAGTGAGGTGGGAAACATGAAAACTCTATCCTTTGTGTTTTTTTAAAAACTAAGTCATATATCTGCATGCACTTTTATAGCAAATAATTTTTGTTCATGTATCTGCTTTCAGGAATTCGTCACTGTCCCACTGAATTCTGCAGAGAAAACAGGATCATGTAATCTCACAGGTCTGTGGGACTCCACAGAATATTCAGTTGCCATTCGGTGTATCAGTGTTGTGTCAATATTCTGGAGTGAATGGAGTAGAGGGAAAACAGTAAGCACAGAAGAGAAAGGTAGGCCAACTATTTAGTAAGTTTTTCTTTGGTTATACTTTGGGGCATTAGGATGTAATAATGGAAAACTGTATTTTCAGCGTATTATCAGTCTATTGAATTTAGAATTCTGTTGTTTAAACAGAACATGTGTATTTTGTTTAAATATAGAAGAGGGAAAACTGAAAGACGAGCAAGGAGTGGAGGAGATTTGAACGGTGATGCAGAAAACAGGGCTAAGGAAGAAAATGGGTGATAGATAGATAGTGAAGAGAGGAAAAATTAAGAGTGTACATGGAGACTGAACATTGGTAAGTAGGATAGTAACGGAAATGTAGTGTAGCAAGTATGTCCAATAAAATGAATTATAAGTAGAGAAATTAAATTAGCAGTTATAAAACAAGAGTAGAAAATCTCCTCTAGAACTGAACAAATAAAAGAAAGTGGAAGGAAACTTATGGAAAGAGAGAAGCTGTACTAATTAGGGAAAAAAGGCCCACATTACACGAGACAAAACTTTTTAATAAGTTGCTCTCAGACTGTATTTTTGAAACCTTTTGATTGCTTTTACCATATTACACCATCTTTTTAATATAACAACAAATTTCAAGATATTTTTATGTCTTTAAATAGCTCCTTCAGAAAAAGTGGATTTGTGGAGGGTAATTGAGTCTTCACACTCAGCTGGAAGTAGATCTGTACATCTTATGTGGAAGGTATATATTCTTTTTGTGAATTGATAATCATATTGGTATCCTGCAGCTGATGTTGCTTTGAAGTATTTTAGTGTTTTAGGACGAATAACTGCCAGGGGTTTTTGCTGTCATCAGTGAACTAAAGCAGAATTGAAAAGGCTTTTGTTTACTGAACAGTAGATGAATAGAGTTTTGTAATCTCTGCAGAAAGGAAGGGTTTAATTCTGTTCACATCACTGGAAAATCTGATTGAAAGTCCTTACAACTGCTCTTAAATAATACGGCTTACCAAAGCTGTGTTTAAATTAATTCTAATCTTCTAGTAGAGTGACCAGAGGCTCTTTGCATTTCAAATCTCAGTATTTGACTTTTGAACCTTTCCTTCAATGAAATTATTGCAGCTGACTGTCCTGAAGATGGGACTGAAGAAAGTACCTTGCTGTTCTAAATATAGTATAATCATTTTGTAATTTGATCTAGACTCTTTAATACAGTATGTACTTTTGATTATACAAATAACACTGTGAAACACTTACTACTGCATATTTTTTAATAGCCATTAAACAGCTTTCCACCTTCTGGGAGAATTCTAGGCTACAAAATACAGTATTTTCCAGAAAACAATGCTGCACTTAAAATCACAAACATCTCTACTGATAAGAAAATTATTTTATTTTTAAATGAAGAGGCGTATATAATATCTATTACTGCCTATAACTCTGCTGGAAATTCTCCTGAAGCTATTTTGAGGATTCCATCCACTGATGAAAAAAGTAAGATTTCTCAATATCGTGATACATTTTTCTCATTAACAAAAAAATGATCTTCATGACATCTCTTTAAGTTCTGTTATAGTGGAAGCAAAATTGTGCAAAGGACTTTTGTCATAGATCTATATATATAGAACTGTATTATGTACAAAGCTGGACTACAAAGTAGTCCATTACTTTTTACTAGAACAATATTATCTGGTTGTCACATTTTGCTATCACATATGATGTTTTTATTACAGATTATTATTGTTGGGGTTTTTGTTTTGAGATATAGTTGTTAAAATATCAGCACTTTCTGATGTCTTACTAGAATTTCTATTTTGTTACTTTCTTGAGGGTTTTTTGTTTTTTTTTTTTTAACTTGGACCTCCCAAATAAATTTATAGAGTCCCACCCAATTCTGTCTCATCCCTTTAGTAGGTCATAAAATTGTTTACCGCAGGGCATTATTGCAGTGCATTTAACAACATCATTCAAAGGTGTGTTTAATGGAAGTCCCTAAGATGCGTCAGTGGAAGCAGAGAGAGAAACATTGTGGGTTTTCTCATTTCATATGCATTCCCCATCCCACCCACAGCCAGGGTCAGGAAGCTGGTCTGCTGTAGCACAACAGTTGCGTTCTTTGGCTTTTAGGTTTAATTCTGATATCTTTGTGAGCCTTGTATTGCAACGTCCTGCGGCCTCCATGATCCAGAAAAGAGGTTGCATTTGACATACTTGAATCACTTCTCTTACATCAGTTGTTCCTGAAACAAGTGCAAGTGTACCCCTGGAATTTCTCAATCAAACGCCAGTCTAATCAGAAAACTGGATATGTAGATGTGGTGTCATCTTGTCCTGGAGGTTGCTTACTACCTCTCTATCCACTTCTGTATCCCACAATAAATATTTTTCTGATTTTTCCATGCTGTGATATGCTTTTTTTTCACTGCATACATCTGTCTTCCCTCTGCTCCACCAGGTCTTTTTTCCCCTCTGCTTTGCCACCTTGGGTTTTCACTCAGACTTCCATCACCTCTGTTCTGCAGGTTGATGGTTCACTTTGCTTCACTGTCATTCATGACCTTGCTGACTTGATTTACTGTTTTCCTATTGCCTTTGTCATCTCAATCAAAACTTGCTTATCTGCACTACCTGTGCAGATTGGTAGTAAATTGGTTTGTAAAATTTTACAAACTGTAAAATTCAGATCCTAAAAGAGAGACTGGTCTTTTGATTTGGTATGTGTAAATCTCCTTGAGTATCATCTCCTCAATGGCCCCCCGCCCCTTTTCATTGTACCAATTCTTATATGCTTCATTTTAAAGTATTTTAAGTACATGCATGTGACTTTTTAAAGGTATGAAGTAACTTTTTAAACTTTTTTTAAGCCTGACTGAGTCCCATACTCTTCTAAAGAAGCAGTCCCAGCCTGCTATAATTGAGTTGTTTTCTTGCTGCAGTTTTTATGAAATTAGAATTGGTGACATTTTCTGTTAAATTTTCAGCTTCTCAGATTATTGAAACAGTGAAGACCTTTACAACAAATGAAGAAGTGGTTGTGGAATGGATAGCCTCTGAACCAGAAGTAACCGAATATGTAGTTGAGTGGTATGAGGAATTGGAGACAGATCCTTTTGCTAGATCATGGCAACATGTATCAAATTCTACAAACTGGAGAACTAACAAAAGTATGTTCATTTATCAGTTACAGCTGTAACAATGTACAGATATATATATGTATTTATATATATTTATTTATAGGTAGATCAGAAAGAACAAACAAGGATGAACTCATCCAGCTTTTCTTGGGCCATTTTAAAAAATAACAGTATTATTACATGCCTTATTGAAATCTTTGCATGTAATTTAATAGCAATTTTAACTCTCTCAAATTTTCACGCAACATGCAAGATGGTGTTTGCTCCCATATAAGACTAGGCTAGAAATTTAACGTTTAAGCACTTCTGTGGCTTGATCTTACACCATGAATCTTCCAGCAGGGAGGCGTATGACAGAGGTACACTATTTTAGCAAAGAAATCTAGGACGAAAAAAATGAATTTGAAGATGAGAAAAGATCATGTGCCTTCATGTGTGTTAGAGAGAAAGCAAGAAACCTGAAAGAGGCTTTAAGGGAGAATTCTACTTTAAAATAAGCAAGTGGAGTGATTGGTCAATCTGGCATGTTAAATATCACATAATCACATTTGTATTATGACCTAAGGCGTTTCTAAGAGGTTTCAGTGGCCTTGTAATGCACTGACAAATAGGTGAGGATCTGCTCACATTTTTGTTTGGGAGGATGACTTTTTTTTAATAGATAATCTCTCTAAGTAGTGATGTTTTGGCTATGTGTATGTAGTTTCAATGAAAAACCAAACAATGTGCAGAGTTCAAGAGATACATGCAAAGGCAAAACTGTGAATGTTGATGTCGATGTGAATACCCCATGCACATTAGCTAATGAAATGCATCTGCTTTTCTTTATACATTTGGATTTTTTTCTACAAACACAGGAATAATGGTGAAAATGTTTAATATAATATATGTAGTATATGTGATAGTGAATTTTGGATTATTGGTTCTTTGGTTCTCCATTAGTGAAATTAAATTTATCAAATTTGAAAACGGTTCTTGTTCATATAAGGATCTTTCTGAATCCTACATTAAGGAAAAAGAATTTCCAAAGTTTTCAGAAGACAAGTACCCTGCATTTTCTGAAGTGAAAAGGAAGTGGTTCATTAATGATGAATATAGCTAGCTTGCCCATCAAATTTGTCTTACTGGCTCAGACAACAGTGATTTAAATACTGTTTCTGTGCTACAGTAAAAGAAATTAAACAAAAATCTGCTTGAAGTAAAATTCAAGAGCAGTTTATTACACATCGAACTGAGGTGAGTGAGTCTTGAGTCTTATGCTGAAAATTGCACTGTTTCAGCAAATTAGTGTGAGCAACAAACTCTATTTATCGCTGTTCTCAATACATAAAAAAACAACTTTCCTCCTCAGCATTATTAGGAGATCTTTGTTTACCCTAAGCACAAATCACATTAGAAATGTCAAGGCAAATTCAGACTTACTGTTATTCAGGCCTGATTCTGACACTCTTTAGTGGAATTATTTTAAGGATGACATGTGGGCCATCATAACTTTTGCTGAGTTGCAATAGGTGTAAGGGACTGAAAAAGCAGCAGAGAGCTGATATAATGCAGGGATCCATCGGTAGCCATTATTCTTGCTGAACAAGCTGCAGAGCTTGAGGAAGAATGCTCTAGGAAAGCCTTTACACTGGTTTCATCCCATGGGGGGTATAAAGCCACAGATGTGTCTTCTCAGAATTGATGAGAGTTGCTTGTAAGTAGGGGTGCATCCTGTTGGTTACTTGGCTGATGGATTGTTCAGAGTTCAAAATTTCATTTCCAGAAGCTTGAACTATGTCTTGAAACATAAAAAATTCTACTGCAGAGATTTCACTTGTGCAGTTGTACTTTTGGGTCAAGCTGGTTAGAAGCAGATCTGCAGTTGGCACAACTGGAACATCAACGTAGAGTTAAGAGCTGGGGCTCCATTGTGCCTTTTAAGCTCTTTGATGCATAAGACAAAACTCTCTTCTGCAGAGCAGAAGATATGTGAAATTAAAAATATTCCTGGTAGTATCATTTTATACTGGCTATTTGAAAATGAAAACTTCCTCCAAAACCTTAAATTGTTACGAGATGAATAAGTGGCTTCGTATAGAGAAGCTGTATAAGACTGATGTATAATTACCCATTCAAAGTATTTCTAGTGAAAAATTAGTCAGAAACCAAGTGCTGTTATGAATACTACTAAATGAAATTCATTGCATTGAGGGCAGTAATGAGCATTTGAGCCAATAAATATATATTGCACTTGCTAAAGAGTTGAAGAAAATAGAGGTCTGTAACAGTATATTTCGAACAGCACTGTGATTTATTCTACTTCCATTGTATTAATCTCACATAGAGAATTGTATGTAAATATTCCTTTTTTTCCCTTACAGAAAACTTTAAACCATTTATATGCTATAACATCTCAGTGTATCCTCTCTATGGAAATAAAGTAGCAGCTCCATATTCCATACAAACTTATGTTCAAGAAAAAAGTACGTATTTTAAACTAATAATGTTGTGAAAGGTGAGTTGTAGTCTGTCTCTGAGGGTATTATCTCTGAGCAATTTGGTACTGGCATTACTGAAGGAGAGATATAGATGCTGAAAAAAACCAGGATTTGGGCTTCCTGATTTCTGTTCGTAGATCAGCTACTGAATTGTTCAGTGAAGAAAATTTGTATCTTGTCATACAGGTACATTGCTGCTTGAATCCGCTCATTTGTTGTAAAGTTTACATACTGTATACAAAGCACTTGGAAAGAGTATAGCCACAAACACAAAACAATTCTTTAAACTGGCTCTCTCTTAAATGTTACAGCTCATTTAGACATATAATTAGACTTGATTTTAATGCTTGAGTACATTTATCAATCGTAATATATGAGGAAATTCTACTCAGAGAATAAAATGGATGGTTTGAAAAGCTTTTTGTTAATCATAGAATCATAGAATCATTAAGGTTGGAAAAGACCTCTAAGATCATCAAGTCCAACCGTTAACCCAACACCACCATGCCCACTAAACCATGTCCCTAAGCGCCTCATCTACACGTCTTTTAAATACTTCCAGGGTTGGTGACTCAACCACTTCCCTGGGCAGCCTGTTCCAAGGCCTGACCACTCTTTCAGTAAAGAAGTTTTTCCTAATGTCCAGTCTAAACCTCCCCTGGTGCAACTTGAGGCCATTTCCTCTCGTCCTATCGCTGGTTACTTTGGCAGAAGAGACCAACCCCCACCTTGCTACAACCTCCTTTCAGGTAGTTGTAGAGCGCGATGAGGTTAAGTTTTATAATGTAACAAAATATTTGCAGTCCTGCACATAAAAAAATGGTAAGAAGCCATGACATTTGTGATTGGATAGAAACTGTGGATGAAATAGTGTTTTGGTCAGGGGGGAGGAAGGTTTCTTTATTTGTAGAAGTTTAATGTGAATTCAGTGATTTATACAGCCAGCTATAAGAATGTAGTTTACTGGTAATCTTAAGATTTGGGGTGAAAATGTCCATTTGTGTGTGTATATAGGTTTATGTAAATGTGCATGCACACGTAGTACAATGCACTATTAAACAGCATTAATTACTAGGAGGAGGTAATGGAGTATTGTATGTTTGAGTAATACTTACTAGCACAATTAGAACTTTGTTTCAAGCGCTTTCCTGTTTATAGGGGGCTGTGACAGTATTAGAGGTTGTCAGAGAATGGGAAGGAAGATACTTGTTTTAAAATTGAAGCACAGAGAACTCTTGCTTCAAAGTTACAAGCAATACACGTGAGGTTATATTGTAAAAGTAGAAAGACTTTGTGTGATGTAATGGGCAAAGACTGGGGGTGCTGGAGACCCCAGATGAATCTCAGGTCAGCCAGAGACGTCCCGCACACACAGTGACCTTGCACCTGAGTTCCCCCGTGAGTGCGTAAGGATGTTTTACCTCTTGATCTCTCTCTGATTTTGTGGGGATAGAGCCTTTTAATGATCTTGAGGTATTTGGATGCAGTAACACTGAGAACTATGCAAACGCCAGAAGAGATGAGGGGAAGTATTATCAGAAGAAATCACACGTTAAAGAGGGTGAGAAAAGTTAGGGGCTATATCAGAGCAGTAAGATGACATATTTACTTGTGTATTTGTTGCCCCTAATGTAACTGGTACGTGTGAAGTGACACAGATGGAGAACATTGCGGTACTTAGGCTATTTTACTACTTTTTCTGATTTATAATGCTTTTGTGTAGAGCCATCAGAAGGACCTGTGGCTGACACAGACATTCTGGGGAAAAATGAAGTTACAATAAAATGGAAGGAGATTTCAAAGGATAAAAGAAATGGATTTATCAGTAACTATACAATATTTTATAAACCTGAAGATGGAAAAGAACTGAGTAAGTATACATTAAACATCAATGTTTTCAACAGGGTTATGACAATGTGCTGTCTGAAGATAGTTATTTTCATCGTTATTAGCACACTTTGTTATTGTATGTTATAAATATGTCTGAAAATACTGGTGCTAAAATGTGGCTTACATAAAGATTAAAAAATTTTTTAGGTTTAGTTGAAATGGTGGGGTATTCTAGTGAATAGTACCTGCTTTAATGCTACACGTGTATTCTTGCTCAGTTTCTTTGTTCTGAACTTATTTTGTACAGCACTGCTTGCTCTCAATTAATCTTTTTTACTATTAGTATTGTACTAATAGTACACATCATCCACATCATCCTTTCTGCTTCTCAGATGCAAATCTGATGGATCTCCAGGTGATAAATTTAGTCAGTGTATGGCAGCATTATCATTCCTCTTCCCTTTCCAGACCAGGATGGAAACTTATATATAAGAGGCTTTTTGCAGATTGTTCTCCATTAACAGTAAAAAAATCAAATTTGCAGGATTATGCCAGATTAGAGAGTATTATTAGTCAGATACTTGCTGTTTTCCTCTTTTACATATGTAGTAGTCTCCCTCCATCTTCAAATCTCTCTTCCATTGTGACACATCTCTGAAGCCAATGGAAGAAGTCACGACAGAAGTAGAGGAGCTAAAGTGGAGCTAAAATATACTGGAGAGTCATAGATCCCGTGCAATTCATGAATTTGAACCTTGTGAGGGTTCAGTGAATTATAAGTTCCATGCATGTCCTTGGAACAATGCCTTTCCCAAGCACTGAGCTTTTGGAATAGTATGGTGGAAATTTTCTAGTAAAAATGTTTTTACAGTCAGTTTTATAATAAAAGCAAAATAGTAAATGATAGCCAAGAAGCTAAAATAAGCTGTCAAGAAATAGTTTCTTTGGACATATTTTTTAGATTAATTTCTTTAAATGTGCTTGATTTTCTGTGCTTGGTATTGCTTTTCTGCTCTGGAGGCTGATAGCATAACTTTTTGAGCATATTCTTAATTTCCTACCTCAGGAGTAGAATCCATACAAGGTGTCAGTATAATCCTATCTGTTCAAAACTTCTCTAGCCTAAATCTCAGCAGAAGTGTTTCAGTGTTATAAGAAGTGTTTCAGTGACCTAAATTTGTTCTTCTTGTATAGATTATGAAGAATGCTGTTGGATCATTCAATGCTTCAGAAATGGTTCTTTTTCCTCCTTTGTTTTAGACATCACTGTTAGCAGACACCTAACATAATCTTTTTTTAAAAAGATCTCAAACTTACAAATCTTGTGATGTCTTCAGTTGCTTCTAGATATCCAGTTCAGAGCCAGGGCAAGAGTATTCCTGGTAATTTTTAAATTAGAAAGAGGAAGCTGATTATTTCTGTCAGATTCAGTCCTCTACATGCAGTTTTTCCTGCCATGTTGGTTTCTGAGAAGGTTAGTGCTGACTGCTTTGTGCGAGGTCATTCTCAAGACATGCAGCCTCATGTTATGGAGCTGTATGTCTCCATATTACTTCTAACATAAAGCACACTGTGCCCATTTTAGGGGTTCAGATTAGTTTCTTTGGGAAATTAAAGTTTTAAATAGCAACTCAATGGAGTTAAATTTAAATGGCAAAACCCTACTGTACTGATGTTTTTTGAGGCTTCTCTGATGTCATGTCTTTTTTATAAGAATAGAATATGGCATTTGTGCCAAGGTGACTTCACTGATGGCCTTTCAATGCTAGAACTTCACTTTCCCCTCCTTGACTTAAGAGAAACTCAGTTTGTTTAATCTCAGGGCATATTGCTGCATATCTATTTCCTGAGTGTTTCTTGACTGAACTGAATGATGACATGACTTGGCTTTGACTTTATGCACCAGAAAATGTTTTAGTCACTTTAATTTCATAGTATGAACATGCTTTTAATTCTGTTTGTAAATGTAGAATGTTATGCTATATGCCCTGCTTAAAAAAATTTAAAAGCGAAGCACATCATACTAATTCCAGTAATGGAGAAGCTATTGGAAATGTTGAGTTCTATTCAGAAAAGCATTTTGAAACTTTGAAAAAAATTCCTGTTGATTTTGGCTTTCCTCTAACTTTATTGGGGTGATATCCCAGTGCTGATAGATTGCATCCTTTTGGATGATCGGTGTCTAACTGCATGTACTAGAAATATAGTTAAATTTCACAAGCTGCAGAAACTATTTTAAGTTCTTAATTTCTGAGCCTAGGTTCCAGGAAATAAAGTTCTCAAAGCACTGTTTTCAATGATAAAATAAACTATAGGAGATCATAATTTGCCTATCTTTAATATTAGCAAAAAAATGTGTATTTATTTTTAAAAGTAAATGCATAATGGTTTAATTTTTTGCTCTAAATTTTTAAGTAGCATTGATAAACATTGTTTGGTAATTTAAGTTTTCTCTCTCAAAGGACTGATAAGGTCGCTTTGTATTTCAAGTTGTCTTTAAAATACTTTGTGATCTATCATTGTAAAAGATGCTAAATAAGTGTACAGTTCCCTGATATAACACTATTTTGTGTGTTTATTGACATAAATCTTCTCTGAAAAAGATGAAACAGTGAACTCTGATGTTCTGCAATACAGACTGAAATCCTTACAGGCTAATACGCAATATACTGTCTATATCATGGCAAGCAATGAAGCTGGTGGCACCAGTGGAGAGCCAAAAACCTTCAAGACTTTAAAATTGAGTAAGTAATATTCCAGGTTAGTTATTACTATCTTAAAAACAGGTTTGGAGTAAGAAATATAGGACATTATTGTTTAGGCATTTGTTAATTTTTTTAAAATTTTTTAAATTAGTGTTAAACAAAACAAGGAAGAATTACCAACCCTAGCTGAATTTAACTCAATTTCACTGATCATCTCACAGACTAAAAGCTCAAGATTAGAAGTCAAACCCCAAAATCTTTATTTTGGTGTCAATAAAGCTGTGGAATGCTGTGGATGTTTGTGGGACCAAGTTTGTATGCTGTCAATTATGGGATGGGGTGCCTAAACAGTTTATTAAAAAGCAGATGCATTTCCATCCGAGATACAAGGTTTAGAATAGCTGTGCATTGCATTGCATCTCTTCTGCTATATAAGCTTAACTAATAAATGAATGCATAGGTTGTGGCCAGTGTGTGTGGGGAAATATCTTTTCCTATTTCTTACTATTTGTTTTAGCCAGATTTTACCAAGGAGGTTGGTATGATGGCTGCAGACAGTTCAGCAATTCCTCATTTCTACTTCTGGAAGAATGTTTTCAATACATACATAAATTGTCATAGTGGTGGCCAAACTGAAATATAAAAAAGTGCATGAGCTATCCTTAAACTTGTCATGGGACTTGAAGCTAGCTTATTTTTTTGTCTGTAAATTCATCTGCTGGTTTGCTACTCAAATGCGAAGTAAGTTAGACTAAGCTGAGGTCTGGTCTCTATTGCTGTTAGTACCTACCTCTGGTACTTGGAAGCTAGCTCAGAAATCTGGGCACTGTTTCAGTCAGAGTAAATGTATTTTTTGTGTATTGAAAACCTATCTCCTGCATTGAATTTACTATTTATTTTGTAGTAACAGGCAGAAGTGGCACTATATGGCAGTTTTAGGTGGCTCTAAAATAACAGGTGCCCAAGAGGTGGTAGACTCTTCATCCTAGGTGACTTTCAAAGGTTGGCTTGGTATGACCCTAAGCAACCTGATACTAATTTCAAAGTTGGACAAGGTGACCTACAGATGTCCCCTCCAATCTGAATTATTGTGTGATTCTATTAAATAAAGGAAATTTTAAAATGCAATACATCAGTTCCTGAGACATCCTGAGAAGTCTCATCATGAGCTGCTTTTCTGGCTCAGTAACTGTGACTTGTTGGATTCAAAATAGTCATCTTTTGACACGTCGTACAATGAGTACCATACAGTATTCTGAGTAATTTTGGCTAGTTTTGACAGAGCTCTTTAGAATTGTGCTAATTGGATGTTGAAAATCAGCTGTCTTAAGGGAATACATAAAGAAATGATAAACACCTGTGGATTTTTTCCCCCCCTCTAAAGATAAAGAAGATGTTCTTTTCATTGCTCTACCCGTTGGATTAAGCATGTTGTTTCTGTTAGGCCTTTGGATAACATGCATTTTGAAAAAGCACACGTGAGTACATTTTCTACCTTCTAAAACTAAATGCAATCAGTTAATTTTCACTTGTAAAAGGCAGGTTTTTATATATCTTATAAATGCTTTTGTTGGGTTCCAAACCAATGTCAAATTAAGAAAATAAGCAATTGGAGTAACAAATAACTATGCATACAGGTTATCTTGTAACTGCAGTTAATGTGCTATAGTTCAAAAATAAATATTAATTTTAGAAAGTGCAGTAAATCAGAACAAAAGAAATAGGAGAAACAGATTTATGTATCACCTATATCAGTTTATAGAAAACACTACATACCATTTGCAGTTCCATGGTCAATCAAGTGAGGGGAGCATACTTTAAGTCAGTTACTGAAAAGTTAATAACACCAAAAATAAAGTTTCCCAGGCACTCTTAATATATCTGCGAGTACACCACTAGAACACATTTCACATAACCCCTTTTGCTTATCTTAGCTACATTAATATTACTTTTCTTAGTTTGTGACACTTCCCTTGCGCTGTAAAGAGGTCATGAAGAAACTAGAAATTACATCATGTGAAAGCATTTGGATGCTTGATCCATGAGTGTGGATCCATATCTGTACACGATTCATAGTCCTTTTATCTGCTGTCACAGATGTCCCCTGCCAGATTTTAAATTGCTTCCTCAGAGCATGGGGATGCTATAACATCCCAAAGATGACTTATAAAGGTTATAAAATGTGCTTTTCTTTAGCATGAAAAGTGACTGGATTGTTTGGCTGAAGCTTAATAAGAAGGTTAAAAATCTTAACTATTTTGGGGTGTTCTAAGGTGATAGAACCAAGATTGTTGTCATGCGAAGCATCGGGTAATAAGTATAGCTGAAGTAGTAAGTATAATTTCCAACTCTTTTACATCTTCATCTATGTTGTGTATTCTGAATTTTTACAATAGTAAGAAACTATGTTTTGGTTCTGGAGAATACTTTGAGATGTAGTCAAGTGTTTATTTTCTTGTGTAGATCAAACTGCAATGTGAAAAGTCAAGGTATGGCGTGGTTTTCATTCACTAACATGTATATCCAGTATCAATGAGTGATTCATTCTGTTTCCTGTTTACTGCTCCATTGGACAGTTATAAGCTACAGTGTCAGTTAGCATCATTTATCTGCTGTTAACATAAGAACTCAGCAAAGCTCTAGTATGGTGTAGTGCTAGGGACACTTTCCTAGAGCAAAGTTTACCTCAGGTGGCTTTTCACTGAAGAACCACCCTGAAACATGGATCACAACAGGGTTTGTATACAGCCTTATTTTGGCATGCTATTATTTGATCTACTATATAATAAAAAAAATCACTTTTGTGCATCAGTAATTTTTCTGCAATGTCTCTGTAACCCAAGATTTTTACTTGTTGACATTAATGTGAGGGAAAACAATTTTAATGAAAAAGATTGT
>NW_009196937.1:0-4621 GCF_000690835.1 Fulmarus glacialis | reverse complement strand
AGGGAAAGACTCTGTTTGTGAAAGTTTGATACTTTAGCAGTATTTGGGCTTTCTGGAGCTTTGTTCATTTTATTTTTAATAATCTCTTTCATCATTTGACTAAAATTCCTTTCTCATTGATAGGTTTAAAAAGGTTTGCTGGCCTGATATACCCAATCCTGCGGAGAGCATTGCAGTGGAATGGCCTCTTGATGCATCTATGGTAATAATTGCAATTTTATGTATTCAAGAAGGGATCAAATGGAGGGAAGTCCTTCTCTGACAGTCATTTTATGACTAAATAAAAAAACCTGTTGAATTTCATTCTTCTGTTTAAGTGCTATAAAATGCTCTTCCTTGTATTTCAAACTAATAGCAAATATGCATCTTTATAAAGAATATTAATTTAATTCTTACATGATAATGAGAAATAATGTTTTGAAGTTATGAAGTGATTGGTGGACATGTTTATTAAATAAAGTCAATTAAATTTGCTCAAGTTACTGAATCTACTGAGTCAGATTCCCGTATCTGGATATCTCCACCCTTCTCCACAAAAAATGTGGTGCAACATATAATAAGATTCGGTGTATTATTGTACTAACATTTCCATCTTTTTTATTGTTTGATATTTATTCCTTATTAAAGTTTTGATGTTTATTTGAATGGAGTTGATCAGGTTTACATAGAAAGTGTAATCTGTGGAGAATGGGATTTAAACTTTGAAAAATGGCTGATTAGAGTGGAAAAGATGGAAACAGTCTGAGCCTGATTCCGAGCCTTCATTGAAACTCCATATTTTATTAAGCACAGAAAACCTAATATGAAAGTGTTTATCAGATGACAGAATAACATTGTCATTTTTAGTATTCATTCACATATAACGGCATCCCAGCTGAAATGCACATGAACTCTTCATTAATGCACTTTTAAAATTAAAGAATCAAACAGACTATTATTATATCCCTACTACTATTATCTATCCCTTTATAACTTTCCAACTTCTCTCTTTGTACTGACAGAATAATTCATTTTTGAAGGGAGTGACATCTGAGGCTAAAACCATAAACTTTGAAGACATAAGTGTTTTGGAACATTGTTTTCCTGAAGAAATCCAGGAAGGATCACTACTGATGAATTGTGAAAACCATGTTTCTGAATGTACTAATATTAATACAAAAGGCATGATTAATGGAGATAAAAAGATACTGTATAATGAAGAAAATGAAGTTGCTAAATGTTTTTCACCATCCGTGCCTTATATAATTACTGATCAAGAGATCAGAAGTCAAATTCATTCAGTTTTGAAACCAGCGAAGGAAATCCAACCCATAGAAATGCTACAAGATGATTTATGTGAATCCCAACAGTCTTCAATTAAAAATGAAGAAAGTGGTAATGAAGAAGTTTTAAAGCTGGAAGATTTCCGTGAAGAAGCACTGTTCAATCCATACCTTAAAAATTCTGTTAAAACAAGGGAATTTCTTATTTCTGAGAACTTGCCAGAACACAGTAAAAATGAACCCAAAAGCCAGTCAACTGTCTTACCTCCTTTTCAACAAAATGCTGCAGGACAATCCTATATAACACTGGACATGTTTGCACTGGCCACATCTCATTAGCTAGAGAAACATTTCCTTTGTAAAGTCCCCTTGTGAGATGTATCTTGGCACTGCTGCTCGTATGTATTCATATGTTCTAACCTGGCTGATCTCAGTTAATTTGGATGACAACACCCCCTTCCTTTGAACAGCTGTGAAGTAATTTTTTGCACTGTGTTTATACCCATCAGGGTTCACTTTCAATGTGGGGTGGGGTTTTTTTTGTTTGTTTCTGTTTTTTTTACCAGATAGATGTGTCAGTAGTGAGGCAAAGGAAGTAGCTTTTCTTATTTCCTCTTAGTTTTCTCATATCAGTCTGCCAAAACAAACTGCGAGAGCATCCAGCAGTGCAAGCATCTCACTGATTTCCCCCTGGGCAACCAGTTCCCGTGGCTGAGCTCTGCTGGGGGATCGTGGACTGACTTGCACAGAGCCAGGATCTGCCGAATCCTTCCTTAAGTTACATGGAGTAGGACTACTTTCCTGTTCTTATTTCCCTTGATTGTTTTATACCTGGTTTTATGTATAGTGTTCCTCCTGTTTTGCAAATACTTGGTAGATTTCAGTAATTGTCTTTTTGCGTCTTGACTCTTGAATCAGTGGTTTGGCTTATAGTTTTCTCTGTCTTTAATGAGAGGATATTTGTTATGTATATGCTATTGACTTACCTGTATTTTGGAAAAGGTAGGGTTATGCTAGCTTTGTTGCTTCCTTCCCTTTCTCTTGTGTTTTTAATCATCCTCTGCATTTTGTGCTGCCTTTGTCTCTTGGTTGTTTGCTGCTTTTTAAAAGTCTGTTTACCGCAGGCTATCTTCTTGTCTTGTTCCTTTGCCTCTAATTTATCCCAGTTTAAAACTGTGTTTCCCAGTTGAGGTTTTGATATTTTGAACCAAAAAAAAATTCAACTAAATACAGCATCTTGTGTTGGAATAAACACTGAGTTTATATTTAGGAAATTATTTTTCTGGGAGGTATTGAAAAAACACTAAGTCTACAAAATATCCCCAGATATCCTCTGGTAACTGATTTAGGATTAGAGATTTCTGCATGAAGGCTATAACTTTTGTAGTTTTTTTTATGATTTTGATAAGTCATAAAATGACTTGTAGTTTCCATTTTATACAGCAGCAATTAAGCAGGAAACTCTCCATCACACTTTTTTTTTCGGCAGGAAAGAGGCTATTACTGTAAAATTCGTACTGAAATATTTACTCTGTTAAATGACAGTTTAAAAAAAAAAAAAGATGGAGTGTCAACTCTAAGTAAAATGTGTTAAAAGGGGATGTTCAGTATGACATGGGTAGCATATAGTTATTTTAAGACTTTAAACTATTTTCACAGTATTTAAAGGCTTGACATCATCAGTCTTGTTTGCACATAACTACAGACTTCTTTAGGGGTGAAAAAGATATAGGAGTCATGGGGATAGAAAAAGGAGAGACAAATGTGAATAGGAATAGAAAGCCTTTCCTTTCTCCACAGGAAGAGGAGTGGGAGAATGGAAAATATATTGTCCAGCATGAATGAGGAGACTGGGCCTTACCCTGGATGTATCGGCTATTACTTGCATTGTGTGGGGAAGACAGTTTGCATTGCATTGCGTTGGGGAAGTCAGCGTAAAGTTTGTATTTTCATCTATGGTTTGGAAGCTGCTTTTACTTATAGCAATGTTTGTTTAGTTTCCAAGAAAGGATAAGAAAACAATTTCTGCAAATGTTCTTTGTACAGCAACACTGATTTCCACCCCCCCAAGTTTGTTGCATCACTTTCCCAACCACGGTGCTATAAGCCAAAATCTATGTGTGTTTGTTCTTAAAAGCCCTTGCTTACTTAGATAAGTCATGCTCTGAAATGAGCATGGGACACAGCTTTGGTTGGGTCAATGCTCCTGCTGCTTCACTTGCTTCTGGACTTCTCACCCACAGCTATATTGCCGTTTCCTAGGGCTCAGAAGTCACTGACTCAGAGCAGGTTTTTTCCCCTTAAATCTCAGTATTTGTTTTATTATCACAAGATTTAAAAATAAACAGATACAGAGGTATTTTGGGGCCTGTCTAGGAATTGTTTAGCAGCCATGTGAAAGCTGCATACTCTGAGTTGTATGATTGAGTCAGGTAAAAAATAAAAATAATGCAACCTTTAAAGGATCATTAGAAGGCAGAGGTTCTTGCTGGGTGGTTTGGATAGGATCACCCTGTAACATCTCTTAGCTTCTGGAGTGTAAGTAACAACCTGCTTTTCCATCCCATTTTATTTCCTTCTCTCTTGCTATTCGGCTTTTCTCTCCTCACTTCTGATTTCCTTGCCCATTATTTTCTCTGAAAAAGAGTAATGCAGTAAGTGGGCTCAGTACATCTCAGAAATCAGGGCTGCCTTTCGTCCATGGAATACCAGCTTCTTGGACTTGGTTTGTTTTGCATTCAGCGTTGTATTCTTTCTGACCTTTTACAATTTGTCTTTCAAACTAATGTTGTGAACCATGAAAAAAATAAAACTGAGAGCACATGGAAAAGTTTTATCAATTTATACTAAATACATCATTTAGACATTTTAGATTTTCATATTCATTTATACTAAATACACCATTTAGACATTTTAGATTTTCATATTTAGAAATGTGATCCTATTTTGAGAGGGATCCAGATTGGATGTTTGGGCAGTTATTCCACTTTTATTATGTCAAGTGGCAATGGTAGGACACTACAATACTTTAACATTTTTGGTACTTTTTTTTACAGAACACCTGGTGTCATTATTCCTAGAGAGTGCTTTTCCTAGACTTCATTTCATTTCACCATCACTGATCTGAAAAATGCCTGTTTCTACCCCTCCTTAAAATGCAGAAAATTAATCTCTCAGGTGTGTGGGTCTTTGCAAGGTTAATAGAGATCAGCTTGTGGCATAATTTCAAGAAGATAGTGATGCATCTTCAGAGTTGTCATTCTTCTGTGCATCATACAAATAATCTCTTTCTGACCTTAAGGTCAGAAATGCCTTCTTCCCTTATGCCCAGGGAAGAAGACCAACCTGGCTGAACAGAG
>NW_009196936.1:0-3723 GCF_000690835.1 Fulmarus glacialis | reverse complement strand
GGCCAAGAGCATCCTGGCTTGTATCAGAAGTAATGTGCCAGCAGCACTAGGGAAGAGATTGTCCCTCTGTACTCAGCACTGGTGAGGCCGCACCTTGAATACTGTGTTCAGTTTTGGGCCCCTCACTACAAGAAGGACATTGAAGTGCTGGAGCGTGTCCAGAGAAGGGCAATGAAGCTGGTGAAGGGCCTGGAGCACAAGTCTTATGAGGAGCGGCTGAGGGAACTGGGGCTGTTTAGCCTGGAGAAGAGGAGGCTGAGGGGAGACGTCATCGCGCTCTACAACCATCTCAAAGGAGGTTGTAGCGAGGAGGGTGTTGGTCTCTTCTGCCAAGTAACAAACAATAGGACAAGAGGAAATGGCCTCAATTTGTGCCAGGGGAGGTCTAGATTGGATATTAGGAAAAATTTCTTCACCGAAAGGGTTGTCAAGCATTGGAACAGGCTGCCCAGAGCCTGGAGGTATTTAAAAGACGTGCAGATGTGGTGCTTAGGGACATGTGGTGCATGGTTTAGTGGTGGACTTGGCAGTGCTAGGTTAACGGTTGGACTCGATGATCTTAAGGGTCTTTTCCAACCTAAATGATTCTATGATTCTTTGGTTCTATATATTTGTCTTTGGCACAGTATACTCTAGGACACTCAAAAAGATCCAGCCCCTACTAATAAATCTATACAGTTGCACCATGCCTGCCTTTTTTCCCCCTCTTTTTTTCCCCCCTCCTAGTTATTGCTAGCTGTTGAAAATTATTATCTTGTTAAAGTTTTTGTGATGACCTGTAAGACATGTTAGTTTATAATATAGCCATAAATACCCTCTAATGCCATTGAAAATGTTTTTTGCTATTGCTACTTCCTTTAGTATGATTTTTTTGAGTGTCCTCTTCACTGTGACTCAAAATTCCTGATTTTTCTTTCCTTGTAAGTTCGGTGCCATTTCCTTAGAACAGAGAAATCTGTGTGCAACCCCCAGCCTCAAGTCAGGAAAGCATGTTAATAATACTTAGTGTGGTTTTTATTCACTTTCTAAGTTTCTTGTGTTGCAAGCAATTGTGTGTATTAGCAGTTAGCATAAGAGCAGTTGTACGGATTGTTACTGCTTGCATGCTTTGGTCCTGAGAGGTTAGTCAGTGGAGATCTGAGCAAGTAAATCAAGGAGCACAGCCCAATGATTAGTTCATGTACAACAGGGTCAGCGTATTTGCAAAATCCAGCCCAGCAGTTGTGTTAGATTTGCTCAGAGGTGCTTCGCTGGAATAGGAATCAAAACATTCCAAGGATCTTCAGGATGTTTGCTGTCAGCTGGTCACTACCACCTAAACAAGATAAAAAGCTGAACAGTTACCTGTTACCTACTCATAAATAGATAACAGAGAAGTTGGAGCTGTCTCTTGATCCAGTTAAGACCTGTTCTGATTTCATGTTGATATTTCTAAGGTTTTTTAGTAAGTCTGAAGTATTAGGTGTTTATATTGCATGTCTTTAACAGTTATGTTGAATATCACCATTTACATTTAAAATAATGTACAGTAAAATAACTGTTTGCATTAGGTATGCAATGTATTGTGTTTCCAGTTCTTTTCCACCATGTAAAGGAATAGGTTATTGCATGTTTGTCTGTGTTATACTGTGGCTCATGGTCATTCAAAATTCAGTGAAAGAGAGCATGTTCTCAAAGTTCATACTGCATGACCTAGTTAATTCTATCAAATGCTGTTTAATATTTATAGTGGATATCAGCATATTAAGGGCTTTGACTGAGTGCATTGATGCATTAACATTTTCTTTAACTCTTGCTTTGGAAAGAAAAAGAAACTAACTACTAACAACCTATTTCTTCTTGAAACTTCTGAAAGATCTACCTAACTATTCAAGTGATGCTAATCTCCTTGAAACCTTTGTTACTTGCATGTTCCATAGATCAAACCCTTTTCCTTATTACATGGACTGGAAGGATGCCTCAGAAAGTGAAATATTAGATAGTCATGCAGAGTTTATGTAAACATTTTGCTGTTTGTAAATTAATCAGTATATTTTGATTTTGTAAATTGTTATACATACACTTGTACAATTGCAACCACATAACATCCCAACAAAATAAGCAACACCAGTCTATAGTATAGTATATATAATTCTAAATTAAATGAGCTTTTTCAAGAAAAAGCTCAGGTCCAGTTTGCATTCACAATTCAGGTCATTTCTGTTAAATTTAATATATAAGATAATCTGCTGGCATGTGCTGCAAGGATACAGAGAAATGAACAGAAGAGGAAGCTGGCTGCACACACTTTCAATATATATTTTTAAATGAAAAAAATTACCCCAGTACTTGTACACAAATGTGTGTAGCTTAGTTGTAGCTAATTAATTTACCTTTACTCTCTCATTGCGTTCCAGAAAAGGGTCATCTTATGCCTTAGAATTTTTCTTATAATTCATAGTCCTACATTTTTACGGAGAATGCATTTTTTGTGCAAAGAGCTAGGAGAGATGGACTTAACAGAATACCAGCCAGTAGTTGACAGAAAATGACCGTCATATGGTTTTTGAAAAGCTCTTCTAGTTTGGAATTACGGATTTCTATGGGAATGACAGGCTTTTAGATAGTCTAGCATTTGAGAATATTTGAAAACGTAATGGTACACTATGTAAAAGAATTATATCAGTCTAAATTCTGCATCTTTGGGCATACATTCTTTTTGTTTCAGTTGTAATATTTCTGCAGTAAGCAGCCATAAGAATAGTATACTTGGGAATTAGAAAACTGCTAGAAAAAATAATTAAATGACACACTTTCATTACTTTTTGGGGTATTTTTCCAGTCCCAAATCCCATATATTTAATTTTATCACAAACTAAATATCCTATTTTTTTCCTGTTTTATTGAACGGGCAAACAGGGGTAGATGGTCCCCCTCCCTAGAGAGGAGACGACCTACTAGTCCCAGGATTCATATCCAGCATGCATCTCCGGAGGATGACAGGTACTAGTCAACTCCTCCCAGTTGAACAGTGGCTTACTGCATCTTGCACTCTCAGAGGAGTATACTGAAATTTAAAAGTATGCATATATGTAGAGAGAGACTTACAACCTCCAGAAGCCCAAAATAAAATAGCAGCTTAGATATCATCTCCGCATTTTGTTGAACTGTTATAAAGCACCTGGGAATTAATGTCTTTTCAAGTTTTCTGTTTGCCTGAATGGTGACAAGCCATGAAATAAGATATCTAATACAACAGAACATCATCTTTGTTAATGTTCTTTAGTCTGTTTTTACCTGCTTCTGTAAATGTTGGTGGTGTTTTCACTGTGGTGCTTTATAATATGGTAAATACTTGTTGCAGAGCCTGTGCTTGTCTAGATGTTTATTTTTATTTTTATTGGGTTTTTTTCCTTTTTTCAACAAACTGTCCTAAGAGGAAAAAACTTCCACAAACTGATATGTTGGAAGTCTTGGTAACACTTGCTAGTTGATGTATATAAAAATTGGCACTGTTCATAAATTCTGTCCTAAATCAGGATGGTCTCCATGGAGCAGGTTTTCCTAACAAGGTAGGTTTTGATTAAAAACACCAGTGCTTTAAATAAATTTTTATGCTGAATACCACTTATGATTAATAGAAGCACCTTCGTGTTTTTTCTTCTCATAAACTTTCTCCTTAAACCAGTTTTGGTATTCCATTGCTTTGGCAGTAGTTTTTTTTTTTTTCTTCTTTTTTTTTTT
>NW_009196935.1:4435-5133 GCF_000690835.1 Fulmarus glacialis | reverse complement strand
GGAGGTGGGAATTGGGTCTGGCTTGTTGCCCTGGCTCCGCCAAGACATTCCCGGAGGAAACTGCACATTGTCCACAGTGTCCGTGAGAGAGGAGGGGGAGTGGGCGAGGTTTAGGCATGAGACTGCAGGGCTGGAGTGCGGAGGTTTGGCTTTCTGCTCCTCCCTGAGCTGTCTTGTGGCCTTGGGCAAGTGCATTGGTGCTGTTATACTTCTATGGGAAGGTGGAACATTGTTAGGGAATCCCAATAGGACCGCAGCTCCTCAGAGCCCTGGGTGATTTAATGAACTGTCAGGATGTCTCCTTGTTAAATTCTCATCAAGAGGTGAACTTAGAGCTAGGTGACCCTCGGGCTGGTGTGGGGGACCGAAGTCACGGTCTTCGGGGGCAATGCTGGGCTGTGCTAAGGACTGAGCCTGTGGTTGGGGGGAACGGGCAGGCGAGACGGGGGTGTCACGGATGCCTCTGCACTGCTGCTGGGAAGCCCAGCGAGGAGGCAGGTCGAGCGCCAGCTCCCCGCCCTGCGGGCGCCGGGGCGAACAGATGGCCAGGTGCATACACCGATAGCGATTGTGGAGTTTCTCACGCATTTCCTCTTCCAATAGCCTGAGGGAGCTGAATCTGGACAGGAACGGGATTTCGGCTGTCCCCTACCTGCACCAAGCAGTTCTTCCTCCACGCCGTGCTGGACCGTGGGCGC
>NW_009196935.1:1583-4411 GCF_000690835.1 Fulmarus glacialis | reverse complement strand
CTCTGGCAGCAGCCCCGGCCACTGCAGCAGGAGGGCGTGGAGGTGCCAGCAGAGCTGGAAGCAAACTAAGGACAGCATGAATATGTCGTGTTACAGAAGGACAGGGATCCAGACAGGACGGGTGAGCTCCTGTCTCTCCCCGCCCGCACTGAAACCGTGGGGTGTTTCAGTCAGAGAGGGCTCCGTTATGTCAGGGTGAGGATCTGCTGGATGTTTACTAGTGAGTGAAGCAGTGAGGGAGGGATACATGGGACCACTTTAGACATCTCAGCCAATCTGTACAGTCCCTCTATAATTACTGGGAGCTTACTGGACTTAGAATCACCCTAAAGCAGACATCTCCCATGGTTCAGACAGAAGTGCCCCTTTCTCTCTCCTGGACTTCTCCAGAGTAGCTTGCTCCAAAGGAGACATTGCATGCTGGCTGAGAGGAAAACTGGCAAAAATAGGGCAAAAAATCAGGTTGGGAAGTGGATTATTGTGGATCCTGGACAGGCAGAGGGCAGGAAGGTTGTGTGAGTAGGTAGCCCATGCACAGGTCTGCATTCCTAGGGTAGGTCAGCTCTCTCCTCTGGATGTCCTTACTGAAGCATGATGCACACACCATGCTGGGCCACACGATGGGATGGATCCAGAAAATGAGACATTGCATGCTGGCTGGAGGAAAACTGGCAAAAATAGGGAAAAAAATCAGGTTGGGAAGTGGATTATTGTGGATCCTGGACAGGCAGAGGGCAGGAAGGTTGTGTGAGTAGGTAGCCCATGCACAGGTCTGCCTTCCTAGGGTAGATCAGCTCTCTCCTCTGGATGTCCTTACTGAAGCATGATGCACACACCATGCTGGGCCACACAATGGGATGGATTCAGAGGCTGCCTGGTGTCTCCTGTGTGGATCGGGCTGTGATGGAGGCTGCCGGTGGGGCTCCTCCAAGCTCTTCTCCTGTCCCCTGGCTCACTGCAGCAGTCCCTGCTGTTAGGTATTTGTGGAGCAGGCAATGGTGCAACTTCTGATGCTGCCTGGCAGTAGCTGCATGATGTGGGAAAGGCCTTGTGCTCACGGGCAAGACTCCAAACCAAAACCTACCTGTGGGGAGCTCCTGAGGGTTTCTGCTGTGTTTGAGGGATGTGGACCTCACCTGGAGCGATGGGGCTGTCAGCAAGCCTGCTGCAGTGGGCCTGAGCTCCCCCTCACCGTGGGCACGTCTTGCCATTGAGCCAGATCCTGCCTGATGCTGATTTGCTTTTCCAGGGCTGGGGCTGGCCCAGTGCTTGGCTTCACAACGTAGAAACCCTCACTTTGCTTGTATTTCATTGCAGAGGTAATTTTTAATTCTGGCTCTCAGGAACACCCAGCGCTGGTAAGAACCGTTGGCTGATCTGTGATTTGGGGTGTGAGCTCCAAAACTTCCCTTCCCCAAGCCTCTCAGCTAAGTCTCAATAATCCCATGGGTACAGCTGGGGCTCTGGGTGCCTACAAGGCTTGCGGTGAGTATCGTCTCTCATCAGGGAGATCAGGAGCAAATTTTCCCATAACCAAGGGACACCGAAGCTTAAACTTATATCACTTTCAAATAAAAGTTGGGTTGCTGTTTGCTCATGACTGTGTGCTCTCCCTGCACGTGGAAGTGTGTTCTGCAGCTCAGGTGGGGACTGAAGCTCAGGAGCTGGGAGTTCATTCATTCTTATCACTGTAATCTTGTCCCCCACATTTATTTACATGATGCTCTTCAGAATTAGATGCTTGAAGCCAAAGACCCTGATTTTTATTAGAACCTGAGTAAGGGGTTGAACTTCAGAGATGCTGAGCACTCGCAGCACGTTCTAGCGTCACACAGACGTGAATGCACACGCACGCTCCCCGAAAGCACAGCTGCTTTCCCCCGGGCCTGTGCGTGTTTTCAGTGCTGGGTGATGGAGTTTGGTGCATTTGACACGACTCCCTGGAGGGCTCCCACAGTAGCAGCAGAGGCCAAAGCAAGAAGCAAGCTGCCACGAGCAACCTCCGAAGCGGGTCTGAACCAAGAGATCTTCAAATTATAGCTGTGTTTGGGCTCAGGAGGGTGGTATCCTGCCACTGGAGGTGTCTCGAGCCTCTGGAGCGGTGTCTCTGCTCACACTCTTCCTCCTCTCTTTAAGGTTGTTCCCAGGGAGGAAGAACCATCTGCCTCGAAGAGTCTGTTGGCTCCCTCCACGCGCAGGGACGTTCATGCTCCCTTTCCTGAACTGAAGCGCCTCAGCCTGGCCGTCAACAAGGTGATTTGGGTCCTGTTAGGTGATAGGTATAAAGGTTCAGCTGCCTGAGCTTGGCATTAGTGCCCTGGGAGACACCCTGGCCTTTAGCTGCCAGTGCAGAAGGGCTCGCGTGTCCATCTGCCAGCCCATGGGGATGTGCCAGATATCCAGGATCTCTCGGGTGGAACAGGACGCCTATTTAGGCACCTGAATTGCACCCAGCTTGTCTAAACCTCTGCAAATTTGGGGATTTCATCAGCGAGTATATGAAGGATTGCCCTCCCCCTGGACTGATCCTTTGCTGGAGCTGCTGGGTGGACGATAATGTCTCATCGAGAACTTTGCTGTTTTAGTGCCAGGTTATACCGGTCTGCTGAGCCACATCGGGTTCTCAGTGTGCCCCAATGGACAAGTAACACGCAATAACGTTTAAGCTCGTCTCCCTGGTGCTTTTGGCTCCTGCCCAGGGCTTAACTCACGCTGCTTCCCAGCCGTGAGTTACCGAGGTGCCGAGTTACCTCTGCTCCTCTGCTCAGCAAGGGGCAACCCCCTGGGATGTGATGGTGCGTCTCTGCTTGCTTGCAAAGTGAGGTCTC
>NW_009196935.1:446-1491 GCF_000690835.1 Fulmarus glacialis | reverse complement strand
GGTGAGTTGGTCTCGCGCTGCCGTACCCTGGCCAGGCTGTGGTTTGGACCGCAGGGTGGAGAGGCAGGACTTCTTTCCTGCTCAGAAGAGCATTTCCACCTCGCAGGTCTTCTGAGCGTTGGAGGCATCAGTTCCCTGACTGCAGCATGCAAGAAGGAGAGGGGAGCGCTGCCTCTGCCCTCCATAATCACAGGCAGCAGAGCTGCTGGGTGTCTCTGGCTAAGGGATGCCGCCTCCCTCCTCTTCCTCCCCACTGCCCAGTGCAAGAGTCCCCACGCATCAGATGAACATGCTTTGGTGGGAGGATTAAGATGAAAATCTACAGCCTCCGGCGTGACTCAGTGCTTAGAGCAAACAGTAAACTATTTTATCTTCAGATCACGGATGAGACAGCTCTCTTACCCGTGGCTTTCTTCCCATGCCTGAAGGAGCTGGCATTTCACAACAACCCTCTTACCGCCACCCAGAGCGGTACCGTATGAGCCCGGCTCCACGGGGGGTCTCCTGCTTTGTCCCTCCTTCGCGGTTAGCTCTCTGGGACAGGGACCACGTTGCCTTTCAGTGTTCGGATGCTCCTGCCATGCTGGCCTGGCCCAAGACCTCAGGGAGGTGCTTGAATCATTGCTGCTCTCTAAAGAGCAACACAGATGAGCACTGCTCTTGCAAACGCTGTTCATGCCCTGCTGCTACTCCCGGCCCCATCGAAGTCCGTAACAGCCCATCCGTGACTGCAGCAGTGCAGTCTCAGGCTAAATTTTGCTCCCCAAATCGTGTTTATCCCACAAAGGGCTTACCTGAATCTGGTCCAGGTTTCCTCCTGCAGCAGCTTTCTGAGCAGGGGGGATAAACCCCAAACGTGCCCACGATCTTGATAAGCAGCGTTTGAAGGTAGCCAGAAGGACGCCGATGAAACGTTGCAATGGTGCTACTCCCTTGCACAAGCTACGTGTAGACTAGTAAATAAAACGGGTCAGGGTTGCTCCTCTGGCCTTGGTGGCACGTAGCCCAGTCTGGTGTGTGTCCTTAGGGCTAAAGCATCTCCCTA
>NW_009196935.1:0-277 GCF_000690835.1 Fulmarus glacialis | reverse complement strand
TTTTTTTTTTGGGGATTAAACTTCTCTGACAGAACAGCCTGGCCCGTGGAGAGGTGGCACTTCTCAAAGCCAGTCGCAAGGTAAGGAGGGATGCACCTCGGGAGTGCGGGGTTTTTCCTGCCTAAGGCAGGGATGAAATCCTTGCTGCAATATTCAGGGCAGGATTGCCCAGGAAGCGACTTGCTGGGGAGCACGGGAAGAGCTGGTGGGACAGATCCCAGTGGGGTTGGAAGGATGGAGGGAAGGACGGGAAGGATTGGAGGTATTTTGCTCAGGA
>NW_009196934.1:31654-32010 GCF_000690835.1 Fulmarus glacialis | reverse complement strand
ACCTTAATGATTCTATGATTCTATGAGTTCCAAACATAAAGTTGGTTACTATGTATTCTTACAAATCTTTGGTTTTCAAACTTTTTTGATCTGTGGACAACTAAACATTTTCAGAAGAAGCATAGAGCATTATAGAAACTCCACATATACATAACACGTGAACTTGCTTCTACTAGTCACTTCTTGTGCAAGAAAACCCACTTCTCTAAACTAAAATCTTAATAAGACACATGAATTTTACGGAAAACTGTTTTTTATTCTTGCCTTCTAATTGTCTACAAACTACAGATCTCTGAATGTTAATTTATCGTTAACAAGAGAATACATTCTCTTATTTAAAAAGAGAGTCACAGACA
>NW_009196934.1:27692-31633 GCF_000690835.1 Fulmarus glacialis | reverse complement strand
CTACATAACTCCTGTGAAGGCATATCTCCAAAGGAAAGATACTTCTTTTCTGAGAAAAGACTAGCATAGCTCCAACAACAACAAAGAGGTTATGAGGTTTTGCATTAACCAAGGGTCAGCTCCCAGACTAGCTTTTGTTTATTTGTTTGAATATTTTAATTAACTGAGGCGGGTAGGCAAAATCTTCAAGAACTATGCAATCATGTGTTTATGTGTTGTAACAAAAGGCCTGATTTTGATCCCACTCTAATTCTCCACTGGCTGACCCAGTCTGCACACACTCAGTATAGAAAGACGCAAAACCATTATGCTCATTTGCATCTTTTAGCTTAAACAGAAGGCACTGCCTATGGACCAACATCAGTTGCTGAATCATTACACAGGAGACAAGTTTCTCGGAGCAAAGCACAACTGAATAGAAGTAAATGAGAAGGGATGTGATTAGGCAAGCATTCCTCTTTTCTTCCAGCCCCTATACAAAATCCAAAGACTGCATCTTTTTCTCTCACAGTTCTTTAACGAGTAAGCATGGTCTGATTAATCATTTCATTATCAGTTCCTTTTTCCTTATACTTGTGCAGAAGCTCAATTGACTATGATCTTTGGAAAACAAACTTTTCAACACCAAAATAAATCAAATCAGGGAGGAGAGGGAAGAATCCATTATTTTACTTAATATTGTGAAGAGTTCAGAGGTTACACTTCTGGCCGATCTCCTGTGATTCACAGCTGCTGCTACTCTTTGTCTGAAACACCCAAGTTTCCTCCCTCCTCAAGCCCATTTGAACCCAATAAAAGACTGTACTTACCAGCCTTAATGTGAACATCCTGACTTCTGATTTTCCCTGAAGGATTTTCAGCTGTGCAATAGTAAGTGTTATCATGGATTAAGTTATTAAAGCTTGAAGGAGGGAAGGGGAAAATTTGGAGAGTGCCATTGGGGTGGACGTGGCGGATCCCTGGGACATCGTAGATCTCCTCGCCCGTTGCTAGGTACCATCTGAGCGTCACAGGGGGGATCCCTGCTGCTGGACAGGGTACCAATGTCCCTGTGGTGCTAGCAAACACTACCTCTTGCAGAGATGCATTGACAAAATATAGACTGGCGTGTAGATCTTCACTGAAAACTGCAAGACAAAAAAGGAAAAGAACAGACCTTGAAAACTTAAGAAATTTCAGCTACACACAAAGCAATTTGACTGCTACTTGCTGCAAAATCAAACGCAATGCCTAGGGAAGATAATCAAAACATCTGGATGCTAATGCAAGCTCTAATAAAATGTTTCTCATTTTAGAAGAAAATATCACCAGATTAAACACACTAAGTGGTTAACATCCAAAAGTAAAATGGGAAATCCCTTTCTCTGTAAACTGAAACAGATCTGATTGCTGTTGCATTTGCTGATGCAGCGTTCTTTGTAAGGCCAGCAAAAATCCAGCAGTAATCTACTTCCATGAAATTTCTGGCAACTAAATTTCTGCCTGGAACACAGGCAGTTTCTGTTAGCATTTATAAATTTGTTTTTACAGTCTTTCCATGGCAAAATGATTTATAAAGTAATAAAAAGAACAGACTAAACAATGAAAAAAATCCCCATAATTCCTTAACAATAATACATACCTATACTTATTACAGACGCAACTTAATAAACACATTATATAATTTGGTCAGGTCTTTCTAACAAAGACCGATAAACCTAGGTACAAAGCACACTTATGGTAATCTTGGTTCTGCCATCAATGTGACTATAGTCCCCCTCCCAACCTTAACCCACAGATTCTGTAACACTGAAAAAAAGTCGGTATTGGTCAGAGCAAAAGATTAGCCCTCATTCTTCCGAACACTTCTGCCATGGGCTATTCAGCTATTACCCAGAGGGCTTGAAGGCTCCCGGTGGCTTGAAGGCTTCCCAACACTTCATCCAAAATACCTCCCTAACCCTCTCTGTCTGAGAGTATATCAGCATAAGGCATGATTTTTGTTTTCCAATAAACGGTAGAAGACATTTCTAATACCACCACTCTGTTGTACATTTGCATATACTGCTCACTTGCAAAAAACTTGCCAATTTTGCTTGACACAAACACAGAAACTTGCATATTTCACTATATCTCGAAGGCAGTAGATTCTGACACGATTTTCCAAAGCAAGTCTGGTAAGGAGTAAGTTTTTGAAAAGGTGACCACAGTGCATCAGGCCCAAGTAAGCATCGATGAGACAGATTTCAAGGTTAGCCTTCATTTGCACAAGATGGATGCTATTTTCCTGCAAAAATAACTTGCAATCCCAATGCTAAGTCATGAAGTGCCTTGTCTACCTCTGCCACTCAGTCTTATGGTAGTTTGGAGCACAAAATGGACAAATTTTTCCTTCTCTCTTTTGACATCTTGAGGAGATACAAGGAAGATATTCTCTTCTAAATATCATCTTGGTATTGACCATCAGGAGAGACAACCTCAAAAGAGAGGGGAGCTGGCTCTGGGAATCCCTAGAAAGAAAAAAGTAAGGGAGACCCTCCTAAAGTTTTTTTAAGATGTCTGGCGTGCAGGAGGCAGCCAGATAAATGGGCATCACAGAGCAGGATGAAAGGCATGTGGAGATTCAGAAAGAAGAAGTTTCAAGCACTGGAGCTGATGAGTCCTTGCATATAGATGAGACAGGTGCTAGTACAGAATAAAGTCCCTTGCAAGAAACAAATTCTTCCTAGCTGGCACAGCCCTAGGAGAAACTTGGCATAAATAGGCATAATAGGACTAAGCATAGGAAGAAGCAAGGCTGAATAAGATGGTGCCACTTTTACATAATCACATTTCTAATTATAGTCGTACTTTGAAGCAGAGAACAGTATTGTTGGTAACATAATAGAGAACTAAGAAAAAAAAAATTTGGCATTGTTCATCTGCTGTACAAGCTATTCTCTACAAATACAAGTGAAACAATCAACAGGGTGTTTTAATTTCCATTGGCCAACAAGACATTCACATAGAAGTAATAAATACAGTTCACATTTGCCAACTTTTATTATGCCATACTGCTTCTTAACAGACATTCACGTAAAAACGGTAGATTTTCTGGCTGAGAATAGAGAGGTGAATACCAAATTGCAAATATCATAAAAATAGAGAATATCAGAAACTATGTTTGACACTTCCATAGAATCTAACTTTCTAATCAAAATGCAGCACATCTGAGCTAGACACTCGTACTAACAGCACATAACAATGAATTTTTCCAGCTGCTTTGTATCCCCTGTAGAAGCTTTCACTACTTTTGACAAACTTTCCATCCATCAGCCTATACAATAGTGCTTCATCTTAAAACAGCATCTGGTACACATTCATCTTAATGGCAGACACAAACATACTAAGATCCCTGGAAAATAATTGCAGTGCTATAATACACACACATATACACAATGCTGACAATCCAGATGTGTTTTGTGGTGGAAAACAATGAGTAAGCTACTTGGATACATTCAACAACAAAAAAGGGATTTCAGAATCTTTTATTAAAAAGATATTTCTCTGCAACATTCCATAGGAAGAAAGTGATTAGCTGAATAACAGAACAAGTGATATATCAAAACTTAATTGAAACTGAGACAAGTCAAAGATGATATGTAATTATATGTTACTTAATGGTAAAATATGATCCAACTAAACACTATATTTCACAGTAAGCAGAAGCAAGCTCAGACTAAAAGTTGCAAGGGAGAGCAGCAGGGAAAGTTGATGGAAGTTATAGATATAAAACAGTGAAGAGAAATACCTAAAAAAAAAAAGAAAGGTAATAATAGAAGGGGGAAAAAATCAGACAGGTTCTACCAACTGCCTAAATGCTATTCTGAAAACAAGGCTTTTGAAGTATTTTGTCTCCAGAACAATGGCTAAAATTGCAAGGGCCCGGGCAAACAGGCACAGGCCTTCCCCCACAGCCTGCT
>NW_009196934.1:23434-27682 GCF_000690835.1 Fulmarus glacialis | reverse complement strand
TGCACCTCTACAACGCCTCTAAGCCAAAACTGAAATGTCTTGCAGTTGAGTCTAAGTACACTTGGCCTGGACAGAGATGACATCAGCATTTTCAAAGAGATGTCATCAGTTAGCAGTCCAAGGGAAGGAAAGTAAATAATTCCTCCTGAATAAGGTTTATTTATTACTGAAACCGATAACACTTGAGGGAAACAGGAGGAAGCCTGCACCTCAGCAGCACTCAGTGGATACCCCAACTGAAACGACAAGGTGACAAACAGCACTTCAGGGCAATGAGGCAAAGACCTATGCCCTTAACTGTGTGGTTAAAGGAGCACACAAACAGTTTATCAGGTCAATAGACACAGGACAAGAGACAATTCTTGAACCTCAGGTTAAATAGATACCATTACCTCATACAACAAGAATGGGAGGGAAGGAAGGAAGGAAGGATACGTTTTTTGCAAGTTTAGTCAAAATTCCTTAGACTCAACTACTTGAAGTGATAAGGGGAACTGACAAAGTATAATAGCCAAGGAAATTTCTCTTGCTTTTCAGGGGAGACAGCACTGCTGCATTGTGCCTAGCAAAGTGCTGAATATGTCAGCCAGATACAAAATTTCTTTTAGCACTTGAGAAGTCTCCTGTCAAGTAAACTGCGTTATCTCACGACAAGCTGGTTGGTGGGGCTGCAAGTCGATCACACTCAGAAACAGAAAGTGAGACTGAGCACTGTATAGCCACTCTGGGTAGATGTAACCAGACTGGACAGAAATAGGTATAAAGGTCTAGGCTGGGCTTTGCATTTGCTATACCTGTACAGAGGTGACCTTTACTCTCTTCTGGCATGTCTCTCCTTTCTCCAGCTCACCAGGGTGCTGCAGCTCCTACATATATATATGCTGTGCACTTGAAGGTCTTCTACAAGGGCCTAGCAAATAACACATCTGATATTTCTGCTATAAGGGTGTCATTTGTCAAGGCTTCATTGTATACTACACAAGACAAAACAGGCTGAAACTGGTGCTTCACAATCCTCCTTTTTAATGGGCAGAAGGAGGTTTCACTAAGACATAAGAGAGAAGATGCTACATGTAAACTACCATACTGGATCAGGCTTGGGCTTGCTCTGTGTAGGATCTCATGTCCTGGAGGGATCAGCATCAGCTGCAACAAAGAGATGAAAGAAGACATGCAAAAGCAAACCGTGAAACTGTATGTCCAAGGGACATCCTCCTCTTCCCTTCCTCCACCGTTCTCTATGTCCCCCTTCAGACTGCTTCACATTTAAAAACCTTTACAGTAATGATGACAAAAGTGAAAACTTTCACAGAGTTTGCATGTAACATAAGAAAAATCTATATCTGTTCAACTCGGTGCCAGAATGCAATGCAGAGGCTTGGTGGTGTGCATTTCCTTTTCATCATGTTCTCTTTCATGTTTTAGTGAGTGATGCACAATGCAATTCCTCACCACCCGCTGACCGATAACCAAGCAGAGACCACTACTTCCTGGGCCACGCCTCCTATTTATATACCGAGCATGACGTCATATGGTATGGAATACCCCATTGGCCAGTTGGGTTAGCTGTCTCACCTATGCTCCCTCCCAGCTTCTTGTGCACCTGGCAGAGCATGGGAAGCTGAAAAGTCCTTGGTTATGCAAACACTACTTAGCAACAACTAAAACATCAGTGTGTTATCAACATTCTTCTCATACTAAATCCAAAACATAGCACTAGGAAGAAATTTAACTCTATCCCAGCTGAAACCAGGACACTTCCCTGTCTTTTTCAAAGGCTCAATACTATTCCTGTAATGCTTATGCAAGGGGAAAATTTGGTCCTAAATGAATAACAATTTCAAAACAAAGGGAAAATTATTTCTCAGCCCTTTGATTAATCAAATCCAGCATGAAGTATTTATATAGATAAAATAAAAGATATGAATCAAAGTGAAAGTCTGGAGCAAAGAGACCACCGAGATTATTTAGATAAAATAAAAATCAAAGTAAATAAGATAAATTATGTAATTAAGCAGTTGACTGCTCTCCTGCACTAGCAGGTTTATAGCAACAGCCTTAACTGTCTTACAATGGAACGTCAGGTTTACCACAGCCATGGACATTAATATTTCCTTTCCTTTTCTCTCAGTGACGTTGTGATTGATAAACTGGGCAACAATCAAGTCTTTTTTAAGATTTAGTAGATCGTATAAGGTATCACCTTAAAATTTTAGAATTTCTCTCTGTTAAATACCAACATAAACACAAGAAACCTAGAAGCAAACCCAAAGAGTACAATAAAAACATAAAAAATAAAAATAAAAAGGGACAGCACAGAATAGAGGCTAAACTTTGCCTCTGTCAGAAATCAGTGATCCAAGAACACCCCTTTTTCAGAAAGCTCCTTCCTGGTGCTGACTCTTGCAGTCTACGTTTGGAATGGTAGACGCCTTGGTCTGCTTTGTACCATGACAGGACAACACACTCCAGCAAAAGCTGACAGTTGGGAAAATTTGCTACAGACACCTTCCCAGCCACACAAAGCAGGTGCAAAGCAGGATGAGACACAGTCCCTTGAGCAGTTAAGTGACTAGGAACCCAGGTAGTCTCATCAATACATCAAGCTTCGAAGTTTAAGAAAAACAAAAAAATATCAACAGCCTTTGTGCCTTCCAGAGGATGCCTTTTCCTGAGAGACCCCAGGCATCGTGCCTAGGTTAGGAAAGCAGCTTTTCTGAGCCTCCTGCACAGCTAACATAGGACGACAAACACAGCCTAAGGCAGTTTAGACCCCACTTTGATGGGGCAAATCACTCACTTTACTTGGTCCTTCATCTCCACCAGTTACAGAGAGATTAGGACAACTCCCCATCTTTCTTGAAGACTTCTCAGTTAACTGGAGAAAGCTAGCACAGCTGCCCCAATATTTTTAGCTTCTGGGTAGATGTTTGTTGTCTACCGCTACAGGTCCTTCTACCATGAGTCCAGTCTGTCTGGCCCATGCACCAGCCTAAAAGCATCACATCCTTTGGCAGTCCTCACACCAGCAATTCCATAATACATCTCCAGGTTTCAGAAAATTTAAAAACAAGGCTTTTTGTGTGGTTTTGGTTTTGGTTTGGTGGGGGAGGTGGCACATAAAAAGCAATAGTAGAATCATAGCAAAAAAGACAAAGATGTTCCCTTTCACCCCCAAAAGAGGGCAGGGAGGGAGGCGGGGGGTGAGGGGGGAAGAGAGGCAGAAAAGAGAGATTATCTGCCAAAATGAAAGGAAAAGGAAGAAAAAGCTAACAGGACTGGTGGAAGTCAGAAGGATGCTAAGACTCAAGGAGGAATTTTTAAAGCAACTCCTCAGGATCCCGTATCTCATGACAGATCTGGTATCAGTGAGACAGCTCCTTTTTCACTGGCCTGAAATCAGAGTAGGAAGCGGGCAAGAAAATACCATCTTGATGATAGCCTTAAAAACATATGGCTATTAGGCAGAGTTTATCCTTCCTTTGAATGCCTTTGCATCTTGTTTTATTTAAAGCCAAGAAAAAAGTATGCATACCTACAGTAGAATATTCCACTTGGCATTACTAAAGTATGCATTAGGTTTTTAGAGGTTGAACATCTCTCTGAAATTCTGGGACCTAAAAATAACAAGCCAATTGAGAAATTTAAAGAACAGAATTTAAGTCCCATTTTCCATGTGGTCAGTGAAAAATATTGAAATCTTCATTACCAGAGGAAAATAAAATATTGATTATTCACTGTAAGGTAAAAGACAAATATTTTGTAAGACAATTTAATAGAATTAATGTAAAAAGCAATGAAAAAAAAACCCAAAACATTTGTAAGAAAATGACTGAAGACACCTAAAGAGTAATTTATGTTTAAGGAAACTGAATTAACAGGATCATACTACAGGTTAATTACCCTGTCGACATCCAAACAATACAGTATGCTAGGATAATCTTTTTTGCATAAAGACACACATAGAACTGATAAATTAAACATTTCAGAGTGCATTGCTGTGCCTTTCAAACCAGGAGTAGAAGCATTACAAATGCAATCACAAATACACAGATTATTTAGTGCAGAACACAGCCAGAGAAAGACAGTCTGGGTGGGTGGCAGGGTGCAATGCTAGTGAGCTATGTCACTATTTAGGATGGATTTTTTTTCAAGATTCCATAATGTTTCACCATGACTGAGATTTAAAAAAAAAAAAAGAAAAAAAAAAGAAGGAAAAAAAAAGAAAAAAAAAGGAAAAAAAAAAAA
>NW_009196934.1:9091-23403 GCF_000690835.1 Fulmarus glacialis | reverse complement strand
TCCATAATGTTTCCCAAGAACTGAAATTTAAAAAAAAAAAAAGAAAAAGAAAAGAAGGAAAAAAAAAGAAAAAAAAAAGGAAAAAAAAAGAAAAAAAGAAAAAAAAAGAAAAAAGAAGGAGAAAAAAAAGAAAAAAGAAAAGAAAAAAAAAAGAAAAAAAGAAGAAAATGCTAGATCGGCCTTTTCTCCTTTCCTCCAATACGTCTACCCTTGCCAAATTAAAAAAAAATGCCCTTATTTTAAAAGAAGAAAAAACGGATTATACACCTACAAACAGTAATGTTGTTATCACTACTTAATTATCAAGTAACAGGCTACGCAAAGTGACCTAGAGAAATTACTTCAGCTGTTGTGAAAAGATCAGAGTGATGAGGCATTACAATAATCCATCTGTGATCATGTCTCCCTCTAGGGGTTTTATCTAATGACTAACATATAAGGTTGATAAATATAAAAAGTTTTATTACAGTAAGGGTAAAACGAATGCCCTTTTACAATTTTGGCTTTGATTCTGACTCCGGACAGGAATTTCATATGCCCCTCTAAATCGATAAGGATTGAATATTCCTCACTATCTGAGGGGAGGGAGGGTAATACAAGGAATACTTTTCAGGTAGAGGCAAGATAGGTATCTTCAAGAACAGGGAGCAGGAAAACAGCACTGGATAAAGATGCTCTGACCAGACTCCAAAGTCTTACTAAAAGGAACTAAAAGAACGAAGAAAAGAGAACGCAACTAAAGAAAAATGATGAGAGAATGCTAAAAATCAACACAAAACAGCTTTAATATGGAAAACAAAATAAAATCAATTGCACAAACTGATTTGAGATTACAAATATAATTAACAAAGAGATGAGTATATTAAACTACTACACTAGTAAAAATAAATACAAAAGCACCAATTAAACACCACCACCCACAACAGTTTTAAGTCAAGTCAACAATGGAGTCAAGGGAAAAACATTTGTTTGCTATCAGCCAGTTTGATCTCCTTGACCAAGGTTATGTTCTTGTAAACTGCTGAGAAAAGCAGAAAAAAAGCCCAATTTTTTGTCTGCAATCGTCATCTCCTACAAAAAGCAAGATAACTCTGTACTGGTCAGATCACAGGTGTTCATGAGAACAATGGGCAGAAAAAAACTTTCCCCCAGAAAAACATATCTTCTAGCAACAAATGCTGAAGCATCCATTGCTCTGGCCAAACAAATTTTTCTGATACTTCTTACAGAGGCCTCCTAAACAGTGAACAAGCAAAAATTTGAAGAATCTTTTTCACCAATTTTTCTATTAGAAAACACTAACTTGTCCAAACATGAGCTTTGCATGGGTGAGCTGCAAGTCGTCCTTGACAGGCTGACCTGCTGGGCTTGAGGTGAGCCCCAGCACCTGCAGGGGCCTCAATTAGCACAGGGAAAGGGCAAAGACCCAGCACACCTCAGAGTGGCACTTTGGGACCCAAAATCTCTAAATTTGACCAAAACATTCTTTGCTTTCTCTTTGTGGTGGCTATCAGAGATCCTGATGAAGCCATATGACAAAGTGAATCCCAATTGCTCTCTGCCAGGCATTCCTCCCAGACTTGACATCCAGGCGTCGGGGCAGAGGGTGCCCCAGGGGAGAGGCCATGGGAAAGATAGCATCTGGGAGTAAAGAGGTGAGGAGCAGTTGCAGGCAAAGGCCTTCCCTCTGCCCCTGGACCTCCTCCTCCTCCCACCTCCTGAGGGGAGAACGTAAGGGAACAAGAAAGAGTTGGCAATATTGCTGGGATGGAGAGCCTGGAGGAAGCCCAGGACAGGCCCGTTATCAGTTATTTATGTCTTCCTTGTATGAGGAAAGGCTCTGAGGGAATCAGGAGAATGTTAATTTGCAAAATGTAACATTCCAAAATTGTCCTGTACAAAGAAATTGAGCTATTCGCTAACTTCACTCTAGCAGGTGCCTACTTTGAGTGGTCAACCCAGAGACTTGGCTTAACTTACGGTAAAATCAAAATTTGAAGTAAAAAACATTTCTTGGATGTTTGACTTTTTGATGTTGAAGCTGTCTTATAACTGTACTGCAGTACAAAGCAATGGGAAAAAAAATCAAAAGAAGAATATAGTCTTCTACAGCAAGTACAGGTGAGCTGGTTAGTTTTTGCACTATTTTAATGCATGTGATTGCATAATTGGTATTGTTCAGAAAGCCAAAATTCCTTCCACAGTATACATCTCCCAATGCAGAACGTCTTCCCATGTTGTGTAACGGTAGCCAGTATTTTAGGGCTAGAGTATAAAATTAAAACGTGTCCACCAAAAGAACAAAAAAAAAATTATAGTTTTTCAAATTGCTATTCTGATTCAATGTGCCAGTGCTCAACCTTTTATTCCAAAGGGGTATTCATTTGAATCAGTTCCAAAATCAGAACCACTAATGAGGATAATTAAGTATGCAACTGTTTTTGCCTACAAAAAATTATCACTACAGAAAAAAAGCACACCGTGTTACATTATTATTCTCACAGGACAGTTACTTCCATTAAATCAAAGCAGGCTTCCACAATTAAAAGAAAAGGTCCTCAGATGAAACCATAAAAAGAAGCAGAACTCACAAACCCATTGCATCTCTGGAAGGGGGAGAAGTGTGGGTTTTGGTGGAGTGCACTGTAGAGACCTGAGTGCCCAGACAAAGGCTAAGTGGCAAATGCAATACATGCAAGTGATGCAAGCCTTCAATCAGCTAAAAAGGAATAATCTGTTTGTAATTTAAATGCTTACTTTTAATTGCCTGTTCAATAACGGATTGAATGAAAGGGTAGATATTCATGTGGGATAGGCATTCCAGAGCATTCCATACTCTGGGCTACAAACTACCAGAGTAAGATGTGTAGGTAAGGTTCTTTTCCCTTATTTAAGCAAATAGAGAAAAACTGAAAAACAAGACAAATAAATAATTGTCAACTTGGGGGCAAAAAAATGTGCATCTTTGCTTCTTGAAGCAAGAGCCAATGCATAACCTCAACTCCACTCATTCCTATTATAAAGAACACATTGTGAGAACACCAAAAGCAACCAGATAGAAATGAGAGAAGAGCCTTGGCTTTATTTTTTCTCACAAAAATATTTTATGAGCAAGAGAAATAAAGATAATTAGCTGTGTCACAGAGTTCTGAAAAATTGAATTAATCAATATTTGTATAGCTTTTCTTTTGATTGATTTACAAAATTATCACTTTTTCCATAAACAGAGTCATTACTTACAAGGATTCATTGGCTGAGATCTAACAGCTTTCAGTCTAGGGCTTGTCTGCAAATGCTGCAGCTGACCTAATGCTTTCTTACAGTGTCCTTGCTGGCCACCTACATCACATCCTAATAGGACAACAGAGTTCTACAACTAAACAACAGCAAAGGCTAACTCTGGCAGTAGGGCTCACTCACTCACTACAAGTGACTCTGTTAAAAGTTTCTGTAAATGCAAAGCAGGGTTGAATATGTACCAGAGAAAGCTCTGTCCCAAAACTATGAAAGGAGAGAAAGGAGAAGGAAAACAGAGGGAAAGATCTGGATGATGCCCAGCTGTATCCCACTCCCCCTCCACGCTCAGCCACTTAGGGGGAAAAGTATGTTCTCCTTGGATGGACCCAGCATTGGGAGAAACAATATTGCCCCGAAAGAAAGATAAGAATGGAGATTTGGCTGAGCCTGCACAGCTTCTACCCAGACACCACCAGTGAGCTTCTCCGGTAAGTACAAGCATGAGAATCTGAAACACATGCTGACAGGCATCAGCATACGAAGCACAGGGTTTTACTGTAAGAAGTCACACAGAAACACTGTTAGAAACCTTGGCGTTAAAAGAAAATGCAGAAAGAATTAGGTCAAAGCTTTGGTGGTACGCTATTTCCCACATAGACACCATTTTGCTCACTTGCTAGTCCCTGCTAAAGGAAAATGCAAAATCTGCCCACCAGGGCCATGGGGATAAGCAGAGCATGAGGATAAACAACTTCTGCAGCACTGCCTGAAAAACAGAGTTCTTCCAGACACTACGAAAGAGACTAGTAGTACTGAACTCTACTGCATTTCTTAATTAGAAAATGTTGAACAAAACCTGTAGTCTTAATGGTCCCAAGTCACCACCATCACCCCTAGCACATCAAGGACAAAATGTAATATTAGTGTGGTGCATCGTTTGCATCACACATCATATAACATTGTGGTGTAAGAGCATTTCCATTCAGCAAACGTAAGTTTACTGCCCCCCACCTCCCCTCCATGATCATTTCCCTTTCATTTCGAGCTTAACTGCAAGTGATTTAACCAAGCAAGAGTGCTTATTCCACAAGTCTGCAGAAGCACAAGAAGTCAGAGCACCTGAAAATGCAGGAATGGAAAAAATGCCAGAATCACAGCCAAGAGAATACATACATACCCTTGAGAATGACTCTGAAGGGAGCAAGCCCCTGGGCTCTAGAAACAGCTCTGTGGAGCAAACCTTTGCCTGGATTAGAAAGCCCATCCAGAGCAGGGCCACTTGGCATTTGGATTTCCTGGTCTGCTCTATGTTTTCAAACCACTGTAGAACATGCAGCACATCTTAAGCATTTTGCTGCATTAATGCTACTTCGCAACTGTACTAGATTTTTCCACCCATGGGAACAAGTTCTCAATCTGACTGTATTCTTTCTGGCAGTTTGCCTGTCATATTAGACGATGCTGGCTTGGGCTGAGTCACAGCAACGGCCCAACTGCAGAACAAGAGCAGCCCTTCCCCATGCACCATACACAGCACCAGCAGAAGAACACAGAGTGAAGAGGGCACAGCTGCCTGTCTTGCTCGAGGGATGGCTCTCAGGTAATGCAGAGTTCAAAAAAAGGGGAGGGAAGAAAAAGAGGGGGGGAAAAAACCCCACAAAAACTACATAACAATTACTTCTGGTCAGCACAAACAGCCACTACCAATAGATCTAAGCAGATAGTCTCACTTCTGCAAAGCAAACAGAAGTTGTACATAATACTGACTATTTTAATAATGAAATTGCTGAAAGGTTCCTGAAGCGATTTGGTCCTAGTAAACATCAAAATAAAACCAGTACTTATGTAGGCACTAAGTAGCTCAAATACTACAACACAACAAGGCATAATGAAGAAAAGAAGCACCATTAGTATATGTTTATTGCTTACATTTTTCCTAAACTACTTCTGAGATCACCATGATGTACTAATTTTTGTTTAGATCTCACCAAATGAAAAGAAAGCAAAATGTACTGGCATTCATGGCTACTGCTATAGAAGATTAGAGTTATGACAAATTACTGCAACCTTAATAACAAAACCACCGAAAACAAAACTAGATTTTCACTCTACCTATCACTTGGAGGAGGAAAAGAAAAAAAAAAAGAAAAAAAACGAGGCAGATCTGAAACAAGTTTTCACAATTTAATTGTGTTTCTTAACAAAACCAAACAAACTATAACTTATGGCATGCTCAATACTTGAACAACTGCAGTCTAGTACTCTCTTTGTCATGGGTTTACCATATAATTCATACAACAGCATTCACAGAAAATATTAGTGTTTCAAAATACACACAATCCATTACATTTCTTTTGCTCGATGAGAGGTAAAATCTCAGGAAGTTGGGTTTTGCTGGAGGAGGAAAGGTTTTAAGAAGAAGAAATTAAATATATCTAAAATAAATTAAAATTACAATATCTCTCAATTTTTATATAGCATCTAAAATGGAGAAGAGATATTACCAACATAAAAATAAGTTCTCTAAGAGTATTTTAGCATTCTGAATGATCCCAAGATAACATTCAGAGTTTGGAAATGGCAAGTTTAGCATGCTAATCAGTTGAGGAATAGAAATATATACGAAAATACTATGAAGATGGCTACAGAATGAGCATATAAAACACATTTACATTTTAGATACTCTTGACAAAATACAGGACTAATTTGCCTTAAAGGCCTCTTTGTTTACCTGAAAAATAAGCAGATGAAATGCTGAGCTGTGACTCGGAACTTCCTGGGTTCTCTTTTAGTCCCCCCATCAGGCTTCCTGTGTCACATCAAGGCAATCACAAGCCTCAAAGCCCTACAATAGCAAAACCCAGCTTTCTTTGAACTTCAGTGAAATTTGAACACTGAAATACCAGTGGCAATTTGTGCTTGGGCCTTTCCTGTGTTTTCCAGCAATCCAAAATATAAAACAATAACATATCACTTGCTCAGTCAAGTGCAATGAGAAAAAAAGTCCTTGCACCTTCTTTGCAGAAAATCTCTTAGGTTTTATAACATCATTAGATAAAGTAATATGTGCCATAGCTGAACTTACAAATATCTACCAGTCTGCTATGTAATGTTATCATCTTTACATTGTGGACTCAGCTTTCATATGTATTTCTCTTCTCCAGTTATATAAACTAAAACAGCTGGTCTACAGAAGCTTTTTGATAAATGTATCCAAAGATATAGTAAGTAGCATCAATGACCTGCAGTGAGGGACTGACCCAAGTGAAATATTGTTTAAAACTTACACCACTAAAGTAGCAGCAATATGCATCTCTCACTACATTGTTCTAAGTTCAATCTTAACAGATCTGTTCCCTTCCAGCTTCCCTGGCAGAATATTTTACAAAGAGCATGCCTTAAGAATAGCTGCACGGACTCATTTATTTTGTTATCAGTAGGATGACAATGTTCTATACAAATCTTAATGAAAGGAAAAAGAATTCTTAAGTCTTCAGTTTCTTAAAAAAAAAAAAAAAAATCAATAGCATTTTTTGCGTAACAGTAGAACAGGATGTTATACCAAATGTCCATATACCCATCATCTGTGCTCCAACAGTGGCTGATAAAGGATGTTTAGGAAGAGTCTGTCACAATCCTTTCCTAATGGTGACAACTAATTTAAAGACCAATATTACACAACTAACTAGAATTACGTTTTCTGTTTGCAGTGTTCTGCACTTATTTTCTTCCCCCACATGCCATTTTATTCCCCATTATTGTATGATCTTTCTAACTCTTTCCAGCTCTACTTACTTGCAAGTTGGGCTATCTTGAATATGTTCCATCAGAAGACTTTAATATTTATAACCTTCTTCAGTTCATTTACGCATATGTTGAACAACCCATAAACTAGCACAGTTCCCTGACAGGGTTTTCTCTCCAGCATGAAAATCAATTATTTGTTTCCTATTTCTTTTCTAGCTGATCATTAATCTACATGAGGACCCCTCTTACCCCATGGCATCTTTCTTTCATACTATTTGATATGACACTTTGATTAACTCTTTTTAAAGATCTAGTTATGTTATACTGACTACATTGTCCTTGCCCAGCCGCTTCGATTCCCTCAAAAAAAATTGTAATAATTTGCAAGGCATGGCTTTCCTTTGCTAAGGCTGTGTCAGACTTCTTTCCCCAGTACTTTGCATTTACCTATGTTTCTAAAGACTTTGTTCTTTCTTAAGACCTTCTAGCCTACAGTTCTCTACCTTAGTCCTTTAAAATAACAAAAACCCCTGATGTTAAGTACGCAAAGAAAAATAGCAATTCTAAATCAATATAACCAAAAGGTTACAGCAGTCACCATTTCTCCAGGTGATTACACATCTATTTTTATTTATAACTCTTGAAGGAATCTCATCCGTGACTGGCGATTCATTGGCATTCAATGGATCCTTCCAGAATTTCTTCCACTTGCAATGACCCTTGAGACACAAGGTGCACAGAATGATTGGGTTTTCTAGGTAAAATGTGCAGCAAAATCTAGCACACTTATCCCGGCAATGGACTGAAAAACTGCTCCTGTGAAACCTACTCATTTGCAGGCAGTTTAGGTCTTGAGAACTGCCAGTGCAGACAGATCGTGCAACTCATGTGCAGTAGGTCTGACATGTCTAGTTTTGGATCTTCTGTACATTACATCTGGGACCACAGAGCAACCAGAGACTGACAACCCAACCTTAAAACATGTCTGCTGGTGGGAGTATCATAACTGAGAAAGTCAAGGAGAAGGTCAGTGCAGAGAATTCATGTGGCTTTTCTGCAGCAGCTTTACCTCCCTAAATACTTCCTTCGCTCCTTTATCAGGTTCACCTAATCTGTTATGCATAAGGTGAGCTACTTCTCAAGATCTGTTTTGATCTTCCTCACTATGAACAGACATTTCACTTGGTAATGTTTAATAACTTTTTTCTTGCATGTTGGGACACAACACACATTGAGAAGGGTGCTTCTAATACCTCTGTGTACTCTCATGCTTAACCACATTCAGGTGGGGTGTACAGGAAAGAATACATCTAATGTCTGGCCCTTTTAGAAGTTTAAAAATTATTTTAAATTAATTTTCTAGCATCAATTCCTTAGGGATTGAGTTGCTTTGTCCCAGATGCCCATTTTCAAATACTTGGGTTATTTGGGAATTTTTTAGGTTCATTATTTTTCACCTTGACTTTATCACCATTTGTCCAAGACTGAAGGATTGAACATGGATGTTCTTCAAGATTTCAGCCCTGGAAGACAAGTTCTCACCAATCATGTATTCTTCCACACTTGTCAACTCCCCCTATCTTTAAGTTTCAAATCATCTGTTTCCTTGACCTGTTTTGGTTTGTATCACGCCCCAACTTACCTTTAGAGATTTCCCTTTCCTCCCACAAATCTTACTCCTTCCTTTCAACACCTTTTTTCTTTTTTTTTTCAGTTCAGTTATTGAGGCTGGGCAGATGATACAAGAACCTACAAGAAAAGGCTAAGTTTAGAGGTCCTACTGTTCAGTCTTTTATTAAAACAGTCTACTTCCAGCAAGTCTTGCCCTATTGTTTCCTGTGTTGCTGGTATTTCTTATAATGTTACAGCTGCAGTTCCTACATCCTATGCCAGACCAGGGCAAAAGCAGTGAGGAAGCACCTTCCCTAGAAGCTCCCAAACATGGCATGGTTCACCCGTCAGCTTCACGGACAGCATTCAAACTGGCGTGACCAAGCCAACCCTAACAAGCTGCAAATACACCTTTTCATTCATCAGTCACATTAAATCATAATATTTAAGGCTTAATAAAATGACTGTATGTGGCAAAATAGCTTCTCCTACACATACTCCTGCTCCTAATCAGTGCTAATTAAGTATCTGCATCATATAAATTGACAGCAATGTAGATTCTGAAGCAGAGTTTAAAGTGTAAATAATGATGAGATAAAAGAGATCTTTTGAGCAAAATCGAAGTATCAAGTAGTCATTATGTGTAATCACTATCACAATTTAATGACATTTCGTGCTCAAACAGGAACATGAACAGGAATTAAAGCTAATCAGTGCTAATTAAGTATCTGCATCATATAAATTGACAGCAATGTAGATTCTGAAGCAGAGTTTAAAGTGTAAATAATGATGAGATAAAAGAGATCTTTTGAGCAAAATCGAAGTATCAAGTAGTCATTATGTGTAATCACTATCACAATTTAATGACATTTCGTGCTCAAACAGGAACATGAACAGGAATTAAAGTGCCTGATATATTACTTTTTTTTTTTTTTAACCGTATGTTTGTCCCAACCGGTTAACAAAATATCAGCTTTTTAGCAGGTCAGTCTGATGCAAACACAGTATCCAAGTCAACTGCAGGGGCAATGGACATGAGATGTGAGGCGGCGATGTTGTGGCAAAGATTCTAATATTTATCTTTTTAAACTTGCTGTATCTGTAAGTAACAAGGTTAAGACTGGAGAGCCACAATAGGAGTCTGCTATCCCATCACACAAACAAATCCACACCTCCTAATATATATGGGTAACCACAAGTAGATGTGACAGAGTAATACACAAACCCTGATTAAAGGGGTAAAGGGGAGGCAGATGAAGGAAGAATAAGACTCCTTTGCTCCCACAGACCTGATAAGCCGCAAATCATGACAGAGTAGAAGAAAGCAAGGAGAAATTCTATCTGCTTTTAAACTTCCTGTATATTTGTAAATGCTTTTATTTTATGACCAGATCAAAGGATAATTAAAATAGGAATCCATTTTGTCCAGCATCACAACCTTAGTAGGCAGTAGGTTTGCAACCATCAGTAAGTTCATTGACTTGAATAGGTTTCTTGATAGCAAGTATTTCTCTGACTAGCATTTCCCAGGGTATCAAGTCCCGAAAGTGGTGTTACTAACATTTCAATACAGCATTAAGAAAGCAGCATGAGAAGAAGAAAGCAAATAAAAGAGAAGGCCGGGGAAACTCAGTGATGAAAAATACTGACTTCCAAGCTGTCATTTCACCCAAAGCTTTATGTGAAAGGGAAGAACACAAGGACACGTTAATCGGAAAACACCTTATGTAATCTTTAGAAATATCAGACTGTACAGCAGCATCAGCTGAGTTCAGAGCATAGACTAATACCACAGGTACCCCTAGGGCCTATTTGCATGTCCTAATATAGAACTCTTGATGTACGAGAGCACGTGAGTCACCTCAATTTTGAGGGTTAATCCAGAGAAATTTTTTTCATCTCTCCATTTCTGTCCTTTCTTCATCCAGATTTTTCAGAAATTCCCCCTTTCCTGCATATCTCGAAATGGAGGTGTGTGTGAGAGAATTGGAGTATCTTTTTCTCCCCCCAGAAGCCATGCTTCTTGGAACAGACAGACAATATCTCTATTTCACCGTTCTGGGAATGGTAATGTGAATAGTGGGAAGGTATCTGGCATTATTGGATATGATCACCTTAAGCCATTTTCTTTCATGAACTGAACACACAGATAAGATGAGCTGATCGGTAAATTAAGAACGAAAGAAATCATAATATTCTCCCTTAGCAACAGAGTTGTTGAGGAAAGAGTTAAAAAAAAAAACAGAACAAAGTACAAATACTTGAATTTTCTCATCAAAAAGTCTGGAATTTTTCACTTTGCTGTATCACCTGCAAAGGTGTACACTCCAAACACCTCTTACATTAGAACAGGCAAATTAATGGCCAAATGTACAATGCTTGGTAATATAAGGATTATTTTGCTAGATCAAACTAATGGCCCACCTGCAGTGCTGCATGGCTAGAGATGACAGTGCAAGAAGCCGCAGACATACAGGTGCATAATCATCACTCCCCCACAAAGGCCTTAACCCCATTTTCTTCTCTGTAGTTAAACCACAAGAGAATTGATAGTTTATATTCCCTCCATAATTTGTTTGCATTAGCCACAACTTGGGATATTCTGGCTACCAGTAGACAATTTCATTCCCTCTTCGGTTGTCCTAAGGTTCCCAGCTTTAAAATAAAAAATAAAAAAATACGATAAAATAAAATAAAATCCCACCCAACAAAACCACCCCATCCCATACCCTATATACTTCACAAACAGTTTCATCCAATTAAAAATACTCTCAATTAAACATTCCCAGCTAAATTGTCAGGCACTATATCATATAAACAGCTAGTTTAACAATCTTTTCAGCAAAATTCTGAACATTTTGGTTTGCTTTATTATTCGATACTGAAACTGAACACTTGACTTAAGCCTGTACCTATTTTTAATGGCCTGTTTTTACTCTCCCATTGATCTGTTGTCATGTTTAATCAAGACAACAAAAAAAAGAGTAGCAAGTAGGGTAAGCTTCAAGTACTGCACATTTAATTACACAAAGGACTCGGTGGGGAGGAAGGGGATAAATTGACCTTTGCATCAGTTTTCACGAGCTTAGGTGTCCTTTTTAGCCTCCCAGAATGTTAACCCTGAAAGCAGGGAAATAAAGTGATTCTATATTTGAATTAAACAAAAGACCACCCTGGGGAATAGTCTTACTTTTGCACATGATTTTCTTTAGAATATTATTGTCCAATAAAAAATAGAATAAAAATTTGAGAATGCAGGCGACTGCGGAAGGGTAGAACAAGAACAACAGTGGCAAGCAGGTATTTTTAGGTTTTTCTAGTCAATGGTTCACCAGCACAGCACCTGAACAAGATGCACACACACCCCCCGATATAAGAACTATTTTTCACATCATTTAAAACAACAACAACACAACAGTAGGATGTATCATACCATGCAGATATACTGCATATAGAAACCTGATGCTTTCATTGTTCAGTGGATATGACAATTTCAACAGGGATTTTAAAAGGGTCTTAAATTCTGTATTTCTTATTCTTAAGAAGCTTGGAAAAAACTTCTTTCTTCCAGATTCCAGCCCTTGGGATCTTTATTCTGCGCGTATATATCTCACTAATAAACAATTGCGATTGATCTGGTGGGAAAAAGGCAAGCAAATCATGCTACACAGATCACAAGCACTACACCAAACTGAGTATTTTAACTGAAAGCTGTTGTTAAAAACATAATTAGTTTCTCTCTTTTTAAAAAGCACAAATAAAATATCAGATGACTACTAGAACTACTTTGGGAATGGTATGTGAGCCCCAGTTTGTAGTTTCCAGCAACCTATCCTCAGATGATGTCATGAGTCTCTTCTTCATCTGAAATGTTAAACTTGGAGAATAGATCTTAGATGTAAGAAACTAAAAATTATCAAAAAGGAAATAGCCCAAATTTCCCAGTGAGACCTGTGCAAGCAGGAAAAGCTCTCTAAGTTATCTATATTTTGTTGAAGTGTAAGTACAGTTTTACATTATGCAATAATGATCATTGGTATTGTTTATATAGCTAAAATTTGGTTTTATCCTGATAGCAAGACCAATTAACGTTCATAAAAGAAAGCAAGGGTATACCTAAACAGCTCGTGTGGATTTCAGAATATTAATAAAACAGCAGATTTAGCAACTACATTCTGCCAACCCTCTGTAAATGCTAGAATTTTATACAGACTTTCTGCAAAGCATATGTGTGTTAACTTTCAATAGAATGGTAGGATGATTCATTAATCGTGTAAAGGACAAGAATATATTTGATGTTAAAACTGGGGACAAAATAAGAGAGACAAATATATTAAAAAGTCTTAATCTCGGTTGGTTTGCTATAGACTTCATTATTAAAGGAAACATATCTTTACAGAACAGAATTTTATTACAGCACAATATTTATTACAATTGCAATGTATGTTTTAATCCCATAAGAGGAGGGCTTCCCTATGGCGGATGAAGACCTGCTCAGACATCATAACTTTCTGCAGTAGACACCAGAAAGTTCCTTCACAAGAAGCAGTCTGAGAGCAACCATCTAAGTGTAAAAAATAAACTCAGAAGCAACACTGTTTTCAGGTCTGCATAAAGACTCTAGAATTGGTGTAAAGGAGGGGAATGGAGGCAGACGGGCAAAAACCGTATGAACTGTGTGAGGATTTACTGGAAGGACTAAGGTAGCTGCAAACTCCACTATGGGCACTGCCCAGTCTGACATGGGCATGCACCTCTAGTCATGCACAAAAATAAAGAAGTGCAGCTCCCCTCTCCCTAGATCAGGGCAGCATCAGCCTTTGCAAAGCACAGGAGTAGCACAGCTGTGTACCTACACTGCAGTCACTGCTGCGACTGCAGCTTTGCACAGGCCCGTGTAAAACTCATTTTAAGCCATCTCACACAGCAGCAGGAGTTTTGCTGCAGCACAACCGTGTGTGCAGCATGCTTTGATACTCAAGCAGGTTTAGCTGCTTGGAGCTCCCCTGTGCTGTGGCTACTCTGCAATCACTGAGCCATTCTGCTACCAGGTGAACTATTTTACTTTGCAATGCCTACACTGAATTACTTGTTAACTCCAGGTGTACCTTTGCTCCAGGAAGCTCAGCCACTGGTGGCAACCCTTCCATCATCTGGCCACTGGTGCCACCATTCTGGTGGCAAATCATACAAGATCTGTCTTGCTGAGAAAGTGATGAGACCCTTATTCTCATTCTGCACTAATAAAAAAAAACCATTTTGCCTCAGTACATAACTGAGGTGCTGAAGGTGAAGTAATTCAAAAACTTCTCACAAAATTTGATTGCTAAGTGTATTTTATTTATTAGCATGGTCACCTAAGGCATCATCTAAACTACGCTTAAACTTAAAAGTTAGACTAAGATTTTAACTGTACAGTACTTAGACCTTTGTACAAAGAGCATTATGCAAATACTATCACAAGTAACAGTGCAGAATGGAGTATAGGGAAGGCTCAAAACGGGAAGAAACTGAAATAAAAGCAAAGGCAAGCATAGCAAGAGAGACACAAATCAAACATCCTGGAGACTCTAAATGACAGAACATCTAAGTCAGCTCACATCCTCACAAACACTAGCCCAGCATTTTAGGTAGGAGGATTCTTTACAGATGATGTTCTAATTTGAATTAAAGGCATATACACATGTGCAAATAAATGGGGGTGCTAGAGCTAAGAA
>NW_009196934.1:0-9074 GCF_000690835.1 Fulmarus glacialis | reverse complement strand
GGAAAGTATGAATTTTGATCACTCAATGAAACAGCGTTAAGAACTATGTTTCCCTATACATCCTGCAGGCATCACCTTGGACTGCTTTCAGGACCACACCCATAGGCAGGAAGGACTCCTCTGCTCCTGCAGGAAAACCCTGGGGGGTCAGGAGCTGCACCTTGTTATCCACATAACAACAGCCCACCAGAAAGGCATGTGTGTCACGTGTGAAAATGGATACTTCATACCAGACAAACTTACATTTTGGGGAAAATTTCCTATACAAGCTGAGTATGAGGGAACTTATCATCATCTCATGTCTTTACACAAATCTAAAGACCAGAGATCTCCATCAAACAAATGCAAAGCATAATTTGGTTAATTAAAAAATAAATAAATAAAAATTTACAAGGTGAGATATATTTCTTTCTTTCCTTTCTTTACGCTTGTCTTTTTTTCCTATCCATATCTAAGTTTAGTTCTTTTTGTTGATCTTATTTTCTATTTCAGCGATCTTCCCAGTCAGGATGCTTAGGAGATTTGCCCTCCATCCCCTCAGAAAACAAAGAGAGATTTTATAACCTCACCTCATTCTTCATTTTTGACAGAAATTTTTCAACTAGCTCTCCATCTTATAAAAACAGCCCTTTTTTTTTTTTTTATCTGCTAAACTCTTACTCCACAATATTTTGTAGTCATGAGCTGAGCAGGCTCAGGAAAGAGGTATTTCTTTTTCATTCTTTTTTCATTTCATTTAGTGTCGTATTGTTCCTGACTCTAGAGAAAAGGCAATCCACTTTATCTTCTCTATGCTACACGTTTTCTACATCTTTCACCTCGGTCATGTCACCTCTTCAACTAAAGAACTGTAATCCACATCACTTGGAAGTGTCCTTTCATTTTCAATCATTTGTATTGTATCTCTGGAATTCTTTTAGAAATGGGGTGAACAAAACTCACTGCTAGATGAATTCAGGGCTCAGTGAAGTCAAGTGGGAGTTCTGCCATTGATTTCAGTAGTGCTAGGATATCATTCAGTATTTCTTCTTGCCATCTATTCCCACACCCTTTTGAATATACATGCTATTTCCTCTTCTGATAGCATCCAAGCCTTCCTTCAGCTGTCAACTTCTGTTTGGTCTCCTTTGCTCGCAGAACTACCCCTTCTTTGTCCACACCTTGCATTTCTCTACTTGGATCTTAGTTCATGATCCTGAGCAGGAAGTTTTGTTTTTTTTCTCCTGTCCTGGCAACACCAGTAGACTGCTCGGGGTTCCTGAGCAGAGGAGAACAGGAAAGAACTGTTGTACACAGCACACTAAATATGGCCAGCAATCCTCTCCGGCGGCACTGCCTTCTCCGAGAGCTGCCAGAAGGAGACCCCGTCCCCAGAAGAACAGTTTTGACTCCTCCTTCATTTCTCTGCCATCCCTCAAGCTGTACTAACCTACCAGCAGTAAGGAGTCAAGGAAGCCCTGTGTGTATAGACAGCAGGTACCAAGGCCATATATTTGCCAGGCAAGCTTCAGCCAGTTGCCCAGAACAACAGGGACAGCGAATGCATGGAGACAGAGAGACAGGCTCTGTTTTGCAACTGGACTTCCTTGCCTGAGCAGCACTGGTTTACCCAGCAGTGCCAGCTTGCCTGCCCTCCTCCCGCAGCCTTGTGGGGCTCACGACAGAGGCAGTTGAGCCCCTACCCATCGCATACCCACCTCTGCTCAGTCATCATAGCTCCATTCCACCTGTACTAGCACAGCAGGCTGCTGTGGGGCCAAACATAGACAAGGAGCACAGGGCATCACAGGTGCCCATGGGAGGATAGGGATGCCTGGACACCCTAAGCCACTTAAAGATATCTGAGAGACACTGTGATACAAAACTGAATTTTGGTGCCTGAAGAAGCAGGACTTGCCACACTTGAGTTTTGCCCACGCTGCTGAGGAACCTCGAGGTTCCTCTGTGGACCATGCTGAGAAGTTGTAACACAAACATTGGTAGCTGAAAACTAGGCAAGAGCACTCCGTAGATGAGAGTTGTCTGTACATATACAAACAGCTGGTAGGTAAAGAGGGGGAAGTCAAGGGTCTTAAGAACACTAAGTTTCTGGCTTTCGAAGACCCAGTAAACATCGGTCTAGTGCAAATGCAGCATTGCCTCTTGAATGCATTCAGGACTAAAGCCTCAGAAGCTCAGATTCCCTTGTGATTTTACAATGTAGAGTCAATATAAACTAATATTTTTCACACAAAAGAATTGTTACTTTGAAGAAATGCCTAATGCTTTTAAGAAAGATACACTAGTTTAAAAAAACACATTTTTACAGATAGATCATTCTTAAAGGATGTGTATTGTCTACATGGAACATGCATATTAACTTATACATAGCTGACACTTAAATGCCTTGTTATTGTTGACTTCCCTTTCTGAGTACACACAAACACACACTTTTTCCTGGTCTTAATATCTCACTGGATATGACTTTCTCAGTCCTATTTGGCATAATGAGGAGAAAATGCTTTGAAACCAAATGAGGGGAAGAAAATAATAAGGCTACAGACATTATGCTTTTGCTGACTTTACCGGCAATTAGGCAAAGAAATGATCTGCTTAAGGAGGGAATTGAGGGACTGTCATTAGATGTGTTAAGAACATGATCAATACAATACTTGAGGGACGAACACAGGATGGGGGGGACTGAAAAAAAGAAAGGGGGGGAGGGGGGGGAACCAAAAAAACCAACACATTTCTTGCTCCAATTAAAAGACAGACCAAAAGACCCAGGAGGTGGAGAACAGAATCTAGGCCCAGAAACTAAAAATATAAAGCAGCATTTTTATCTAGCTATAGGAAAGAAACAAATACAAAGCCAAAAACAGTAACTGTTTTTTTAAAGCACTGAAGCTCACCTGGTATTAAAGGCAGAAAGCAGTAGCTATTTTTGTGTTTCTAAACCCCCTTAATGCATCTTCTAGTGGTTCATCTTCTAACAGTATGCTTTTCGTGCACTGTACTTCAAGTGACTCCACTTAAATAATAAGGTCTTTGAAATGACCTTGTAAAAGTCTTCCCATAGAAATGTACAGATAGAAATGCACTTTAAAGGTCAGCCTTATAGGGGGGAAGAAAAAAAAAAATCTGGTTTCCATGCTGCAGCTTATATGTGCAGGTAAGGGTGACTGCTTTCTTCTAAATGAGAACTATAAAATGGAAGCAGACTCATTTTCATTTTAGTTAAGGAAACCTAAACTAAAAGTCTCTAAATAAACTAAATAGACTCCTTATCCTTTCACCACAAACAGACTTTACTGGAGAAATAGTCCACTGGAAATGTACTTTTCAGTCAAATCAGTCATTTCAGATTCACATGCAGAACTGTTGTAGACTTAATGAGAGGACAGCAAATGCACCTTCCCTCCTAAGACCTGCATCCTGTCCTACACAGCATCGCTCAGGGAGTCACCTACAGCAATGCCTATGCCAAACTTTTCCATGCTCAAAAGGGATCATTTCCACAGACCAGGACTAGCAATACACAGTACAAAAAAAGGTTTGCAGAGCAAATACACAGGTTTTCTCCTGCCGGCCACAGACTGTGCACAAGGGAGACGTACAGGTGCTTTTCCATGCCTAACAGCACAGGTGGTGGTGGGGTCACCACCGGCGCAGAGGGTGCCAGTGCGGTGGCTGGGGAGATGGAGGACCACCATAGCCTCTCCGCACCTTCCCCATCCAGTGCCACATCCGTCCTCCTCTCAAATGTCATTGGCCCAATTGAGGAGAAAAATAATTAGTTTCACTCTACTTCCTTCTAATTACAGAGTGTATAATCTGCCAAACGATGTACACGCTCATGTTGGCTGTGGCCTGCTGCCTCCCCCTGCTATCACAGGCATACTGACTCTGAGGCAGGCAGCGAATGGCTTACCAGTGACAGCTGGCAAACCAGCCTCTGGGAATAAAACATTTTAGCACTTCATAAATTTCTAACAAGGTTTCAAATTGCTTCAGTTTCCCTCCTCTCAGCTCTGTCAGCCTAGCAAAGGAGTTGGGGGGAAGGAGGTGAACGCTAATTAAATCTGCAGCAGAAAAGTACAACTAGTAAGATAGTTCATTATTTTTAATAAGTAGCAATTAGACCACAACTCCAAAGAAAGTTGGATTCTTCCTGCGATCCACTGGCAGCATGGGAAAACCAAAATATATTCTTCTGCCTCAAATTTTTAACGTAGGAACAAGTAAAGCGCTTTAAAGTGCAGCTGCATGACATGTTTAAACTTAATGGAAGGTGACACACAACGCACTAAAAACTTGAAGGGAACATGCAGCATAGCTGGCGTTAATGTTAAGGTTTCATATCACTATTCAGATAACAAATGGTTTCCAAATACCTCCATGAAGCTGCCACCAGGATAAAAAGCTGTATTATCATTATTATTATTGATTAGACAACATACCACATTACACTGAATCTGACATCCTGTTCATAGGAATATTGCTAGAATAAAAATAATAGGATGCAAACAGCTATTGATCATATTTATAGCACACTACCTCACAGGTGTAAGCCAGCAACTCTCCTTTCAGTATGAATACAAAAACCAGAAGGACTGATTTAGAGGCCAAATGTCCCAGAAAACCAAATATTTATGCATTTGACAGTACAGAAAATTTGCAAAAGGTAGAGATTTTACATGGAAAATAGGATTATGGGAAAGAGGTAAGTAGAAATAGGTGCTAGAAGAAAATAGAATAAGTGTATTTGATGGGAAATAAACACCATAGTAGAATAATTGTGCCACATTGTTAGAGTTGTACTTCTCCTTTGGCCAAAATTGACCCTTAGTACACATGTCCTCATTTTACTAACAGTGGAAACAAAAAGCCAGTATCTGTGAACAGATTGATTCGTTTTTATTATATTTAGCTCTGCAAAGAATGGTGCTGCTTTCAACTTGAAACAGAAAAAGAGTAGAAGAGGCAGAAAGGTATCAAATCTGGGCTGTGTTGCACATAAGAGTCTTCCAGTACAGTGCAAAATCCTGCAGGAGGGAACTGAAGACAAAAAAGTACCCAAACCCAAAATGAATGCACAGCAGAGCAGATGCTTTTATTTTGCAAGAAGAAAGAATTTGCCATCAGGACCACCACTTGCTGTGTCCTCTTCTCAGTAGAATCTCTAAACACAGATGTCTCTTCCAGAAAAAAGATATTTGCCTGAAAATATGTTTAAAAAGGAAATTTGAATATCACCAGAAAAAGACATGCTGTCAAATATTTGGGCATCTTCATTAGAAAAGGCAGAGACACTGAATGCCTTCTTTGCCTCAGTCTTTACTAGCAAGACCAGCCTTTAGGAATCCCAAGCCCCAGAGACCAAGGGGAAAGGCTGGAGCAAGGAGGACGTACCCTTGGTGGAAGACGATCAGGTCAGGGAATACTTAAGCAAACCAGACATACATAAACCCATGGGCCCAGTTGGGGTGTACACGAGTGTTGAGGTGGCTGGCCAGCCCCACATTGTGAGGTCACACTTGATAATCTTTGACAGGTCACAGCAATTGGGAAACATAACTGAGGACGAGAGGAAAGCAAATGTGACTTCTGTCCTCAAGAAGGGCAAGGAAGAAGATGCAGAGAACCACAGGCCACTTAGCTTTATCTCTATCCCTGATAAGGTGATGGAGCAGCTAATTCTGGAAACCATTTCCAGACATGGAAGACAAGAAGGTGACCAGGAACAGTCAGCATGGATTTACGAAGGGGAAGTCATGCTTGACCAGCCTGATAACCTTCTACAGTGAAATGACTGGCCTGGTAGACAGGAGGAGAACAGTGGATATTGTCTGCTTAGACTTCAGTAAGGCTTCTGACACTCTCTCCTCTGATCTATGAGGATCTAAGATCCTCATAGAGAAGCTGACGAAGTATGGGCTGGATGAGCAGACAGTGAGGTGGTGTCCTGGTTTTGGCTGGGATAGAGTTAACTTTCTTTCTGGTGGCTGCGGGGTGCTGTGTTTTGGGTTTGGTATGAAAGGAGCGTTGATGGCCCGTTGATGTTTTGGTTGTTGCTGAGTGGTGCTTGCACCAGGGACTTTTCGGCCTCCCATGCTCTGCCAGGTGCCCAGGAAGCTGTGGGGGGGAGCATAGCCAGGGCGGTTGATCCAGCTGGCCAATGGGGTATTCCATACCATGTGACAATATGGTCAGTATAAAAACTTGGGTCAGGGAGGGGGAAGCTCTTGCAGTTCAGGGCATGCAGGTCACCGGTCAGCGGGTGGTGAGCAGTTGCATTGTGCATTGCCTGCTTTGTATGTTCTATTATTGTTGTTGTTATCATTGTTATTGTTACTGTTCTACCTTGTTTTATTTCAGTTATTAAACTGCTTTTACCTCAACCCACAAGTTTTCCTATTTGTGCCCTCCCAATTCTCTCTCCCATCCTACCAGAGGGGAGTGGGTGAGCAAGCAGCTGCGTGGGGTTTAGTTGCTGGCTGGGGTTAAACCAGAACAGGTGGATTGAAAATTGGCTGAACAGCTGCACCCAAAGTGGTGATCAGTGGCACAAAGTCTAGTTGGAGGCCTGTAACTAATGGTGTACAGCAGGGGTCAATACTGGGTTCAATCCTGTTCAACAGCTTCATTAATGATCTGGATGACGGGGCAGAGCGTACCCTCTGCAAGTCTGCAGATGACACAAAACTGGGAGGAGTGGCTGATACACCAGAGGTTTATCCAGAGGGACCTTGACAGGCTGGAGAAATGGGCTGACAGGAACCTCATGTGGTTCAACAAGGGGAAGTGCAAAGTCCTGCACCCGGGGAGGAACAACCCCATGCACCAGTACATGCTGGGGGCTGCCCAGCTGGAAAACAGCTTTGTGCTTTTACTACAAACAGTGCCAGGGCCCCCTTTTCGGAGAAGCAGACAGCGGTGGAGGGATTCAACTAGCTTAGGTCAAGTATTGCAAAGAGTTTTGACTGAGGAAAAACTTATCCCGTCCATAAGTTCCAGTCATTTGGCCCCACGTTTAAGACAATATTCAAATTAAATTACATTATTATGTTTCATCTGTAAATTAATTTCACCTCCTTTTTCTTAACCTAGAAGTTCACCCGCAAATACTAAACAAGTTTTCTTCCTCATTTCTAACATTTAATTTGCTATAAAGAACTCACAGTTCATCCAATTTTATTCTGTTTCTGCTTCGTCAGAGATACATATAGGCAGGAGGGGTGTTAACAAGCAGAGAAGAGACAGGGAAGAAGGTGAAGGATATAAGAAGATGAAAGGGAGGAAAAGAAGAGGATGAGAAAAGGGGCAGAGGGGAAGTGAAAATGAAAACAGGGCAAGAGAATAGTTGTTTTGAAAATGCATACAGCATTTCTATCAGATTTTAATTCTAAAAGAGATTAGAATTCCAGATTTAGGCCAACTGAACTAAATCCAAAACCTTTACTTCACTGCCATTTCTCAAGCACGGACCTGAGAGTCCTCAGAAAGACACCTTCTGAAAAAAAAGACCACCACCAAGCATGACCTCATCACTTTGCTGTGAAAATGAACGGCAAATATATTTTAATCTCACTTTTGCTCTTAGTTTGTCATCTTACCCAAGAGACTGCTCAAGCAATAAATATGGAGACATTCAGTGCTAATTTGTGATGGAGACCTGGCTGCTGCACTGTACGTTTTCTAACTGTAGGATTTCAAGCAAAGGAGATGCTAGTCATTTTAGCCATAGTACTGAAAGTACTAACAGTGCAAGTCAGAAAAATTCAAGCAAGAGATAAGATACGTTTAAAACAGAGAAACAAAACTGAGAATCATTAGCCATTGGGACAGTGCATCAAACTGGTTACTGAACTGCTAATCACTTAAAGTCTTTAAGTCAAGACTGGCTGCCTATGTAAGTTGGGCCACTAATAATCAAGCATTAGCTGTAAGGAGGGGAAAAAAATAACATTAATAAAAAAAATGTTCAGGGGACCTGGAGCTGCTCAGGAAATAAATCTTCTGTGTTATTAAATAATGGAAGAGGCAATAACAGTTTTAAAACCGACCCCTTCTTCTCTTTAGATGAGGGTATAAAGGAAAAATTTTATTTTGCTCACAAGTCAAAAAAAAAAAAAAAACCCCAGAACATTTTTATTCTCATCTAAAAAAAAAAAAAAAAAGTAGTTTTGTATTTAAGGTGGCACAATGGAACCTGCTAACTTTATTCTGAAAACATATGTGAGGGTTAATCTGCACTCATTTTTGTTGCACTTTAAAAAAAGTGATACTAAAAAAACAACGCAACTTTAATGAATATGTTGCTTAATTAGAACTATGTCTTTAAACTATTTTGACAAAACTTTGACAAGTTACACCTGGACTAAGTCTCAATACCAAATACAATTAAGAAAAGAAAGTGATCGTGTATTAGCAAGGGGGAAAAAAAGAGCATTTGGGGTTTGCTCCAATAAGGACAGGATTTTCTTTTCCCTCAATTTTTGCAGTTGCTAAACTAAAGACCAAAAACACACACCCAAAGCACACACCACCTCACATCACAAAAGTGACCACACCAAGGTGCTCCTGCAAGGTTCATTACTGAGTATTGAGGAGGCAAGTCCAAACTCTGTCTGCTTGAGTACCACAAACCATGGGAAGGACAACTTCAACATCAGCACTGGCAGTGACTTCCATGCATGTGAGGGGGTGGAAGGAGTTATCATCCTTTCTCCTCATGGCAAAAGTCCATGCCCTTATGCCCTCAGAAGAGGCACTCAATCCAACCGCTCCACAGGCGCCCAATTCACAGCCCAGCCCACCAAGATGCCTCCACACACATGTGCATGCCTACTCCACCACTCCAATTTTGGATCCCACTTCTATGCACATCCCACATCATCATCAGCCTCTGAGCATGCAGGGTGGACACCCAGGCACTTCTCCTCATCCATCACCCCCCATCTATCCAGCTTCACCCCCTGCAGCCAGCTCTGCTGCCATGCCCTAGGCCAGAGATGTGAATCTGGACTTAACAGATCCAACGGGGAGGCCGGAGCATCGCTGTGCGCAGCATAGAATCATAGAATCATAGAATC
>NW_009196933.1:0-6610 GCF_000690835.1 Fulmarus glacialis | reverse complement strand
CTCAGCCTACAGAGGCCAGTAACTGCTGGACTAATGTGTAGGACGCTGCTCAGCAGTTTGATGTGCTCTAAGGATGCTGCCTGGGTCAAATACAACCTCACCCTCCTCCAACGATATGGTGTATCAACAAGACCAAAGTCCTTCTAGATGTGCCTGTTCTGCCCGGCACCCCAAATCTATAGTATTGCTGGAACTATTATAAGGAGGGAAAGAGCGTTGATAGCTGATGAGGTAGGTGTCCTAGGAATGTGATCTTTGCTACCCCAAACCTGGGGGGATTCACATGGAATTTAAGCCCTTGAATTCCTGTTCTTTTGTTCTGGTACCAGATCTGTGTCTCCAGTGATTGTAGACTTTGATTCAACTGGGTATTGAAGCTTAAAAAAAATTAATACCTTTTTTTCTCTGGACATATTCCTGGGCTTGAACTTAAAAGCATATGTTCTCAAGGATATGATGCCTCTCTAATGGTCTGTTACTGTAAAATGTCCATTCTTTTCACTCTTGTGTACTCCCTCCCTTACCCTCTCACCTCATGTTATTCTAAGATACAATACTGTAATAATAAAATCCAGATTCACCTGAACTAACACCCTGAACAACAAATTTTTAAATTTCATTTTTTATAAAGTCACTCATTTTCTGAGGTTCCATATCAACAAGACCAAAGTCCTTCTAGATGTGCCTGTTCCGCCCGGCACCCCAAATCTATAGTATTGCTGGGACTATTATAAGGAGGGAAACAGCGTTGATAGCTGATGAGGTAGGTGTCCTAGGAATGTGATCTTTGCTACCCCAAACCTGGGGGGATTCACATGGAATTTAAGCCCTTGAATTCCTGTTCTTTTGTTCTGGTACCAGATCTGTGTCTCCAGTGATTGTAGACTTTGATTCAACTGGGTATTGAAGCTTAAAAAAAATTAATACCTTTTTTTCTCTGGACATATTCCTGGGCTTGAACTTAAAAGCATATGTTCTCAAGGATATGATGCCTCTCTAATGGTCTGTTGCTGTAAAATGTCCATTCTTTTCACTCTTGTGTACTCCCTCCCTTACCCTCTCACCTCATGTTATTCTAAGATACAATACTGTAATAATAAAATCCAGATTCACCTGAACTAACACCCTGAACAACAAATTTTTAAATTTCATTTTTTATAAAGTCACTGCAGTCATTTTCTAAGCATATCACAGAGGACGCTGCCTAAGGCATGTTTCAGCTGAATGGCCAATCTTTCTTATCAAGCAATGTCACTGAAAGGACAAGAAATGCACAGTTGCAAAGCATTGAATAATTACAGTCACAGTGAGGAGGCTGTTTTCACAGCTATCCTACCACCTGTGTAGCCATTTAGATGTTAAATTGCACTTCTTTAGAACCTTTGCAAAAATTGTTATGATAGCTATAGAGAAAAAACCATTTTTTGAACTTCCTTTCTCATCAGCATCCCAAGAAAAGGGACACAGCTGATCAGCATGGGCAGCATGTTGAACAGTTGTTGAACTTTTGCTCCCTGTCGTCATTGGGAAAGTGGACCTAAAAGTTAATGTCTAGCGTAGGGTCTCAGCAATATTGGCAGTGCAAATGTGCTTTTGGTCATACAAGAGCTGACTTGCCTCTAGCTGCCTGAAGTTCCAAGTAAGTCCCTTAAAAAAAAGAATTTTCTTTCTGGCTGATTTTTAAGTCCCACATTTCCAAATAATTTATATTTTCTGTGTGTCTGTCTGCGAGGTGTGTGTAGGGGTTGTATGCATTACAGTAACTGTACAATCTCTAACGTGGCATGTGTATGCGAGATGCTGATGTGAATCAGAGCTTGTCTAGGTGATACGAGAACATACGTGCCCCTGGTTTCTGGATTCCTGCAGCAAGCAAACAATACATCCCATCCCACGCACATCAGAAAACACCGGCACTCCAGGGAGTGCCACGCACAGAGACAGTGTAATTCTGGTGTTGAGGTGTATGGTGAGGTGTCACACAGGCATTTGTCAGGAATCTGGTTACAGATTTGTGGGAGACTGGCCTGAGCCGGCAAATACAGTTATTTACCCCAAAATATTTCTTTGGCTCTACTCAGAATACTCTTGTCACTCACAAAGTAACTTGAAATGACATGTGGATTAATGTCTCCCTTTTGACCTTCCCTCTCTAATAAAATTAATGGCCCATTACTTCTATTGCCTGTTCTGTATCAGGCCAAATCTGGACTAAAATATCTTTTACCAAATGCCCTGCTAATGTGCAAGCCATAGTTGCAGCTTGATAAATGCCATTGGATTGATGAAATTGAAACTTAATGCAATGATGGTCTGGAGGTTTATATTTGACTTTTGCTGTGTTTCTTCTTTGTATTTTTTTCCTTACTTTTTTTTTTGTTTGTTTCATGTTGGCATGTCTATTACATGAACCTGGATTGGGGTTTGGCACCAGCTGAACAAAATGCATGGCACAAACCCTTTGAAATGGAAAAATTGAAACATGTTTATTCACTCATTTTCTGAGTTCCTTGTGCCTGCTTCTGTTATTAGTTAGCCTATTTCTGACTAAAATAACTTCTAAGCAAGCATGTAAATTTTTCATTACAATTATTCAGACAGTGTTCCCAGGATTCAGAAGCTGAGGTATAATCCAAAGTTTGTTAATTTGAGAGGAAAACTCACTTTGATTAAAGCAGGTTTTAGATAAAACCTGCAAGTAGTTCGTAAGCGAATCAAAAACATGTAAGTATGAAATACATTTGATCCAGGGTACTGCAAACAGGGGAATATCTTGTGATTATTCCTGATAGATAGAGAAAAAGAAAAAAAGATATTGCTATACTGTATATAACTGCACTTAATACGGCTAGACCATGCTCATCTATCTAAACTGGTTCACACCAGTTTCCACATCTAGGGGCTAGATCTTTCATAATTCTTGGATATTTTGTGAAACTAGATTACATAGTTAGACAGCTGATGTACCTCAGGCTATTAAATTGCAGAGAGGAACTCATATACAAGACCATTCATCCTGTTTACTGTGCTTATATAGAATATACCATGGAAAATGTGGACAGAAATTTTTAGTTTAGGTTTCCTAGATATCAGCATTTTGCCTGGGGTCTCCAGAACATTACTATGCAGTAAATGCTACTTCACACAGCGGGTCTCAAGGGGGGTTCTGGATCACCAGCAACCAGTCAAGGTCTGCTGGCTTGGTGTTCACAGTAATTATTTGGGAAAACTGAGTGTGGAGGAGCTAGGATATAGGCAAGAGTGCTATGCCTAGGGACTTGTACACACGGATCCAAAATCTGAGAGCTAGAGTTTTTCAGTGCTTTTTTTTTGTATTTCCGAGGTATATTTCTTACAATATCTTGTTTTTTATAGCAAACAGTCGCTATCAAAACATGCTTTTGACTTATCTCCACAGCTGTTTTGTTTTAGTTTTCAGCATGAATGATTTTCAAGGAATCAGATCCTTACAAACAAACAGCATTTTTACTAGTAAAGGGAACAGTAGCAAAAAAGAGTAAAGTTTGTGAAAAATGCATGGTTCTGCCTATTTTTCTAAGGCATCAGTATTATTTGACAGCAGTCTATCAAACAACTATGGTCTAGAATATATATGAATCTATTATCACTTAGTATCTGTGACTAGAGCAAATTATGACGGACGCAACTTTTATCTTGTCAACTGTATCAAAAAGAGACGAGCCTTGTAGCTTTTGTAAGTTATTATCTGTAGTGATATATATTGCAGAAATAACTGGAATAAACCAGCCCCAAATCCCATTGCAGGTACCAAAACTATGTGTCTTCCTTTCTTGACTAAACAGCAATTCTCCTTCTGAAATGCATATGGATGGACATTGAAACCAGAAGAAATCAAGGACTAACTGAAAGTTAAACTCATTTTCTCCACTTAATAAAAGTCTCTAAATAACCCAGAAATTCTGTTGTTATGCTGGAAGAAAGGAACTGGCATTTCTATGAGATAGGATTTTCTTTCCTTTGTGGAAACCTCACAGTGAAGATCAATGTAAGAACTTGGGATGACCTCACTGAAGATGTCTGGGAGTGGAGTGACAGTGAGGATGTCTGGGAATGGTAAGAGGAAAATTTGGCATTTGGTGTGCTGTTTTCAGTGTCAAAGGCTTTGTAAAGAGGACTCACTTGCCAGCAAATCTAGGTAAGAAAGTGAGTACTGCGAGTCATTCAAGAGCTAGAAAATTTTACAGTGTGATAGACAGTCACATGAATGACAGTCATAGGGTAGATGCTGCAAATGCAATACAAGCATAAAGCCCTCTGGGAGGCTCTCAGTTATCTGTACTGGAGCCAACACTGTTGAACCTCAGTGCTAATGGGATGAGAGGCACGCTCAGGCAGCAGGCGGGCAGTCCCCAGCCGCAGGCAGCAGGCTGCATGCCACAGGGGTGGTCGTCCCCTCATGGGGGGCTTTGACAGGCTGGAGATAGGGCGGACAGAAGCTCAGCACAGACTGGCCAAGGGCAATGCCACAGCGTGCCCTGGGCAGGAGAAGCCCCTGAAGGTGGACAGCCAAGGGTGGGAAGGCAGCTGGGCTGGAGAGGCTCTGGATCAGAGTGGGGGTGAGAAGTTGGCTGGGTGGCCAAGGTGGCCAAGCATCTGCTGGCAGGGCTGTGAGACCAGGAGCTCAGACAGCGAGGCACAGAGAGGGGGTCCCTGCCTGCTCCCAGCACGTCTCCAACCACCTCTGCAGTCCAAAGTCCAGCTTGGCACTCCCTGACACCAGTGGATGTCAGGTGCCTGGAGCAAGCCTGGCCGAGGTCCCAGTGCCCCAAGTAGCCAAAGTGTCTGGTGGGAGGCTCAGAAATGGGGTGGTTTGTGGCTGGAGATGGGGCTTGGGCACTTGGGGCAGTCAGCAGCTGCTGCCTGGGTGAGGAGAAGGATGAAGGGTCTGAGCTTTCCCTGAAGGCATACACCAACAGGGCATGGGAACACAGTTTGGGAAAGGGAACACTGCAGCAAGGCAGAGAGGACACATTTGCTCTCCAGGAGAGGGCCTGACCTGGGAAAGTTGCTCAGAGAGTGTGTGGGACCTCCACCCAAATAAAAGTACATAGAGAAGAGAAACTGTGTCATCCTTAAGCACTGAAGCAAAAGAATCATGGTGTTAACAAGGAGCAATGCATGCCAACTTCCAAGAAAAGGTGTAAGGCAAGGATTATATCATGAAGATAAAAAAAAGCCATTATGGGGTGAAGTTCCAGGGAATCTGTATGAAGATATGGATTTTTACTAAAAGCAAGTTTTACTTGGGCTCAAGGAAGAGTCTGAATGGGGAAGGGAAGTGGCAGCAGAAGAGTGCTTGTAGCTTTAGATTGTGTTCTTCCATTCCTACTTGGTATTTCCAGAAAGAAACAGTTAATCCACTCCCTTCACAAACCTCTTATTCAGATTTGACCAATATGCTTTCATTAGGTCAATCAGACCACCAAACAAAATGAATAGCACAGGCCCGTATATAGGGAAGAGACCTGACATTTACCCTCTGTGCTTCACCTTCATCATCTATACAGTGAACTTGCAACTAAAGCATTTTTATAAGATAATTTGAATGATATAAATAAGAATTACTACCAATGCCTGATAATAATTTGAGATATTTCAGTTAGTTCATTAGCTTTTTTGTCGAATAATTGGTGGGATACACTGGCATTTAATTAACTGTGATCTGTTTTCTCTATTTTTAGTTTTGTTTTGATAATTATAAACAGTTCTTTGAAGGGTAATTCAGCCTGGGGAGTGTCTTTGTGATAACTATTTGAAAAGGACTGATAGTGATCCTTCTTGCTTGTCATCTGAAATGGCATGACCCCCTACACCAGTAAGAGTCCCAAAATATCTCACAATCCTGTTAGAATTGATGAACCCAGTGGAGTGTGGCTCTGGGAAGATCCAAAATCCTCTTGTCAGATCAGAATTAAATTTTTGCCTCCTATATCCTGGGTGGCTGTGTGGCTTATGATGGATCAGGGGGAAACAAAGGTGTGTGTTCCATCAAACCTGGGACCTTTTTCTGTGTGAGGGTTTTGGTCTGTGATGAGTTATGAGAATGGGCAGCACTCTGCAGCTATAAAAAGGCTTTTAAGGAAACAGCATCAGTCTACACAAAAGCACAAAAAGCACGTGAGCAGAATAATTACTTTTCTCTACACACAGACATGTTGCTTCATGACAGCCACTTCTGTGAGTATTTTAGTGGTATAAGGCTCAGGCAGAGGCAGAAACAAAAGGGACTCTGATGACTAGGGACTGGACGTACAGACAGCGTGTGGTATGCTGTCCCACAGACAGCATACAGAGATGTGGTGGGACAGCTTGTGTGACCGACATGCTGTGACCAACAGGTACAAGCTCTTCAGCAGAGGCTGGCAGGGATGATGAGGAGGGGTGGTCCTCTATGTGAGGGAGCAGCTGGGGTGTGCGGGGTTCCCCCGAGGGATGGGCAATGGGTGGGTGAGAACAAGTGGGTTGGGAGAAGAGGGCAGGGAGACATATGACACCATGGGAGGCTGTTACCGACCACCCTGTCTCTGGCCACTGGCCATGTTTCTCCTGTGGGACTTCAACCTCCCTG
>NW_009196932.1:0-7893 GCF_000690835.1 Fulmarus glacialis | reverse complement strand
AAAATGATCAGGGGGATGGAACACCTCTTTTGTGAGGAAAGGCTGAAAAAATTGGGAATGTTCAGCCTGGAGAAGAGAAGGCTTCAGGGAGACCTTATTGCAACCTTTTAGTACTTGAAGGTGGCTTGTAAGAAAGATGGGGACAGACATTTTAGCAGGGCCTGTTGCGACAGGACAAGGAGGAACGGTTTTCAGCTAAAAGAAGGTAGATTTAGACTAGATATAAGGAAGACATTTTTTACAATGAGGGTGGTGAAACACTGGAACAGGTTGCCCAGAGAGGTGGTAGATGCCCCATCCCTGGGAACATGCGAGGTCAGGTCAGATGGGGCTCTGAGCAACCTGATCTAGTTGAAGATGTCCCTGCTCATTGCAGGGGGTTTGGACTAGATGACCTTTAAAGGTCCCTTCCAACCCAAACTATTCTATGATTCTATGATTCTATGATTCTGACAGACGTCTAGGTACAGCTCATTTTTCCAAGTTCCCTTGTCAGCTTATTTACACATGTATGTATTTTGCAGCATTAAAATAAAAGAAGAAACTAACGGTGAGACATGTATTGGTGTCATAATTTTTGGTACTAAGGGCTTTTTGGGGCAGGTAACAAATCCAGAAGCACGTTTGGTCGCAAAGCAATACACACTATACAAAATTCATGCTTTTAGAGAATAATATTTACTGTCTTGGTCATCAGGGATGTGCAGTTGTAGCGACTGGGGGATGAAAGTGAAGAGTTCATAAAAGCAACTGCACATCTCTAGGGAAAATAAGCCACTTGTTAGAGATAATCCAAAAGCTTCCCATGACCGGTAGAAGGAAAGGGAGGCTCCTCTGGTTTCCAAATCCACAAAAAGCAGAAGTATTGGAAGAAGTAGAGCTTGCCTTTTGGCTCACACCAAATTCCGCGCAGCTCCGCCGAGGTTGCAACTCCCTCTGGTGGGGTGACACTGTCTTTGCATGGAATATTTTGTCAGACACAACCGCACAAGTTTATTCTGTTCGACTACCCTTCCCATGTCTTTTCACTTGCTAAAACTCTCCCTCTGCAGTGTGTGCATGTTTTCATTGAAGGGTGGTTTTTGGTTTTTTTTTTTGTCATAGAAATAGCCTCAGAAGAATGCAAGACTTCCAGAGGGGGGAGGTTTTATGCAAAATATTTAACATTGATTTATACACAGACAGAGAATGCTGTCAGTTTGGGGAGGGCACATATTTTATCTTCTAATATCAAAGCAAGTGAGGACATAGATGCCAGATTGCAAGTAGGAAGGCTTTTTTTCTCCCCAAAGAGACGTCCTCCAAAACATCCAACATCAAGCTCACATTGTCACCTAGCAAAACCTACTATTCCCCTGTCCCCTTTTCTCCTCCTTCCTCACCCTGGTTCTTCCTTCTATTAAAAGTAGTTCAGAATGGGAGACAGTCCACCCCCCTGCTTTACCTGCAGGTCTTCTAAACCTGTTCCTGCACAAGCACGTTGGAGCATGGCTAAGGCAAACAACAGGTAACTACAACGCATTTTTTACAGCACAGTCAATAATAGTCATTCATTTTTACAGTGATTATTCTGTTTTTAGATTAACTGTAATTTATCAGCCAGCCGTACTAGTTTCTTGGGGTCCGTTTTCCACAGCATTATAGAAAGCTTCCCCCGTCTGAAGTTTTCTAAGGGCTCGTTACACTTCTTTTTTTCTTATTGTAGAGTATTTGACCACAGATAATATAAATACCTAGCCCCACCCATTTTTATTTTCTTACACTCTCACTGTACAGCATTGTAACCTTTGGAAATAAAAGGGTTAGTTTTATGGTCAGGATTGCAGTGGCTGACAGGGTCCAAAGGTACCAGCAGCCTTCTGAGCATCGCCAACAGATGTAAGAACCTGCATGCAGATCTCTTTAAGGAGCAGCTGCATTTCTAGAAATTCAGGTTTGTGTTTCTCTCTGTTGAAGCAATGGTTTATTTGGCTGCTTCTGTAGATAAGAGCTCTGAATGTATTCTTAGCCCTCTGTTTCCTGCAGGCTTTGTGGTGTGTTGTGTTGGTTGCCAGACATTTTGGGTGTTTTCCTGAAAGATCTGGGGATTATCTCTGCTGAGCTCTGTTTTGTATGTATTTTTGCTTTGTGAAAGCAAGCTTTGGAGCAAGAGAAAAACTTCAAACACACCTTCATATCTATCTATCCTGAAGCCATGCTTACTCTTAGATTTGGCTTTGGGGTCAAGTAGGGTCGGATTTAGTGGCGAGAAATACATGATCTGACACTGAGATGTGGATGTACAGACCCTTTGGAAAGCCCCAGACAAGCATCGGTATCATGTAATGGACACAGATCCCTCACTGCACTTCTCCATTTTGTGCTTCTTTTTTTTTTTGCTATGACATTACTTTCATTTTTGTTGTTCATCCTTCTCTTTGCCCCTCCTTGTAGCTGCTGCGCTCAGTGTGCAGTGTTATTCTTCCTATTCAGAGTGTTTGTTGCAGTCTTTGCATTTGCTACGGTGGTGTTATCACAGTCTCAACAGAGTACCTGGCAGGCACTTTAAGCCTTGCTATTTGTTTTCATGGCTTTTTTTTCCTACATGTTTTGCAATATGTTGTGCTTATTCTATTCTATTCTATTCTATTCTATTCTATTCTATTTGTCCTTTCCTATTTCCTTGAATCCCAAGCATCTCAGCTCTTGTAGCTCTATCAGACTCAGCTATCATACAAAACCCAAAGTGAAACAATTTCTCTAGTTATCTTGGCAGCAGAGGAAGTCCTGAAGATGGTGTGTGAAGGCTCAAAAAAAGAGGAAATTATGAAAACAAATAAAAAAGTGTCAAAATCTCACATTCTTAATGGCTATAGGAAGGGACTATATTGTGCCTCAAAAAGATAAAAGAAGTAGGACTCATACTATGTATCATTAAGTAGCAAAGTGTTAGGCTGCTAACACAATTTAGTTTCCTGGTGTCCCGTCACTAGCAGTGAAGAAAACCAGCCACCTCTGGATCATGATATATTTTCTCCTCCTGTGAAAGTATGTGTTGATAAATTTTTAGTTGTCTTAGTTATTATGACCAGTGAAAACTCTGAAAATCCTTAGGGAAGTTTGGATGGGCCATAACTAATGAGAGGTTCCGTTTTGTATTGCAAAGTGTGTGGTGGGGAGGAGAGAAGCAAATCCATGACCTACCTGGACATGTGATGTGCTTCAAAGCAGAGCTTATTATGTTTTGCTAGGTCAAAGTCAAATGAAGATCTTCCTTTTTTTTTCTATTTGACTTATATTTATTATAGTATAATATATATATGTATATAGGGGTCATATCTATACATGTAGAGAGAGAGAGAAAGAGTGGGTTTGGTTATATAAATCTTGGAAACTTCTGCTTTAAAATCCTGGTTAATTTAGAGACTTTCATTTCTATTTTCCTTAAAAATATTTGAGGAAAAAATGGTTATAGTATTTCGAAAGTGAAATATTTAATTTAGAAAATACCAATGTGTCCTTTTTTTTTTTTAAGGCAGAATTTATGTTCTGGGCTTTGTATCTGTATTGTCTTTGCCTTTTAACTCCAAGGAGCCATCTCAAGTCCTGTTACTGGTACTACTAACGAGGCACATGTCTGCCCAGCACAGGAATTGCTCACTTCATAACCATTGACTATTATCAGTGTTGGAGTTTCTCCATACAGACAATAAGAACAATCATAGGACTTCTCTGGCTGCTGAATCACTCCCCAGGTTCATCTGGGGTGCAACTAAGCATGTGGGTAGTGCACATAACAGACAACAAGATGTTAGATTGAATCTGGGAACGATGTAACTCAACTGTGCAGCATCCCACATCATTTATTTTGCATTCAAACACAGACTTTTGTCTTCCTCATAGGTATGGGGCCCTCGGTGCAGCTGACAGCAGTCATCTTCATCTTGGTATCGGTATCTACACACCATCCCACTGCAGGTAATTTTGCTCTGTAATGGATTAATTTTGCTCTATACTAAATCCATTTCAGAGACTATGAATAGATTTGAACTGAGGCCCCCTATGACTTTCTTCTCCACTGAAGGAGGTCCAGATTTAGATGATTTCTTTGGATTTCAATGTGAACACAGATGTATGTTCTGGGATTCAGTGTGCTCAACTGTAGGCATTAAAATTGAGCATCTGAGAGCTATTTGTCTAAGGTACCTGTACAGTCAATAGGAGAAGATGGGCCCTCCCAGAGCATAACATAACTCATTTATTTCAGATTCCCATCTTCCCAGGGAATGAATCACTCCTTAGGGAATGCAGTTTCTCCATGGTTTCGCTACAAGATGATTGCCTCAATGAGATACTTACCTTTTAGGTGGCTAAAATTTGGTGAGATGACCATACCTAGATAACCTAATGCTGTCAACACTACAAAGGGAGGTGAGAGGTAATTTTGACTTGCATGATGCGTGGCAGCACTGGATGCTTGTAATTTGAAATGGATGGTTTTGTGTTTCAAATGTATCTATGTGCTTTTCTTCATCCTCAAATTTGCAGCTGCTGCTTCTGATCACAGCTGTGAGAGGATGTGCTAATGTCATAGCATAAGGGCTGCAGCTTCAGTGGGGAAAGCACTTATAGGGCATCATAAATGCAAACCTTCTTGCAGACTTTTTCCCCCTTAGCCTTTAAAACCACTGTGATTCCTGAGCACAGCTCACCCGTTTGTCTCTCTCTTCTGTAGGTGGTGGCCATGATCCGTTGCTTGTCTTGGATGGTTATGAGGATGATGGTATTCGACTCAAATGTTTCTCTGAGAGGCTGTTTTCTGAAGTTCAGGTGTTGTGGACAGATGGTAGAGGAGACAATGTCACTGGGACTCCGCTCACCACTGGCACCACCACTGCTAATACCAGCAGCTCAATCATTCTAAAACCAGGATCTGGAAACTTTGTGTCGTGCAAAATAATTGATAAACTGCTGAAAACATCAACAGAATCTTCAGTTGTCATTGCAGGTGAGTACGAGCTTGTGTCCTTGTGTCCTGGAAAGAAAAATAGTGAGCTGATGCATACAGAGCAGATTGCCCCAGAACCTCAGATTTCTAGTAAAATAGAATAATCAGTTTTCACAGAAGTTTTCTTCTGTGATACTTCTTGGTCTTTGCACTGAGCCACCATTAATTTCCATGGGCAACTCCCAAATACTGTCAAAATATGAATAATGAAAACACCCTTCCATGGGAGTAATGCCATCTAGGGGAAATGAAATCTTGTTAGGGAGGGGTGCTTATTCTCACTTGCAAGGATGGAGCATGCTGTTCCATCTCTCTCTCTCTAATTTTCTCTCATTTTCTTCCACTTCTGTTTCTATTACTGTAACATCTAATATTCTATTCTATTCTATTCTACTCCATTCTAATGCAGTGGCTTACACAAATCTCTGATGGTGCTTTATAAAATAGTCTAGGGATGTAAAAGTCCCTGTGAACTGTTCCTACAGGTATCTAGGAATGAAATTTAGATCCAAATTCATTTTGTTTCACTTTAGGCATGTAATCAAATTATAAATTTGAGTTCAAGGAAAGTTATAACTGATCATCTGAAATAATTTGCAGATGTCTTCTTTCCTGCCACCTCCCCTTGGCTGGCGGCTTTTGTCGTGATCCTGCTCTTGAGCATATTCCTGGTTATTGCAGCAATTTATAAACTCAGAAGTAAGTTCCACTCTTAATGCTAAAGTGATGAATGCTTCATACAATCTGGTTGAAAGACAACATCACCATGTCCCGAATTATCTGGGGAGGAGGGTACAGGATTATGAACAAACACCTTCGTGATTTTTCAGACATGGCTTTTTACTGTATTTTTGCTTTCCCTGCATATTCATTTTTAAGCATCTCTTAACTACTCCAACATCTTGGGGTGTAAACCTGTACAATCACATTTGCCAATATGAATTGACATATTACTATAGTGAAATTATCATTGCAACTTAATTTAATTTTTGAAATAAAACAATTCTTGCAAATAACTTAAATCTGTTAGTGTACCCAAATGTATCCACTGGCTTAATTTATTTGCAAGTCATTTTATTGCTTTATAAGCTAGTTTCTAAGTAAGAGAGTTCTACAACACAAATCTGTTGCCAAGACAGCATACTAACTCTGATTTTTTTCTGCCTTCAGCATCACTAGTTTTATTCATTAAATTCTGCGTGTTTTCTTATTATTTTAATGGAAGGTATAAGTATATGCAAACAAAGATATTTTGAAAATAAGTTGCTTCCTCACCAAACATGACCCCCATGAAATATGAAAAGTTTCATTTGAAAACCTACAAGCAAGAAGAAAGTAAGATAACATTTTCCTTCTCCGTGGCTTTCTCTTCTCTCTCTCTCAGAGAACAGTAAGACAATTATTCGTGAAAGTAAGTCATATTAATACCATATTTAAAAGTCATATTAATACTATATTTCATCATGAACATCTTGACAGATATGTGCAACAGTAGAAATGTTGGCCAGTGGTATAAACCATGGGGCTAATTAGTTGTATTCCTAAGGTTTTTTTATGACAGAGACTTCAAAAGATTGGGACTTTGGTTGACCCTATCTACCTGTAGGCTCCAGCTAGGGTGCTTTTGGGGAGTAAGTCACCTTACGCGCATCCAACACAGAAGGACTGGTCCCCTGCTGATTCCTGCTCCTGATGAGCAATGAGGAAATTCTTGCATCCCAATTAACCTCGGCTTTTCTGCCTGCAGATGTTGAAAGAAATGGTAAAAAGCTTTTGGTACGAGTTGCCTTTTGTGCAAAAACTTTCACAGGTTTTCTTCCCCCTGACCCACTATCTATCTAAAAGTTTACCATTTCCAGAAAAATAATTTTTTAACAATTCCCCCAGCTGTCATGTCCAGGCTCCTTAGAGGATTGCAATTTTTCCTAGTGCCCTTATGCAAAACTGCGATAGAAAGACTCCTCAGACGCCCCAAATACCATGCTGGAGTGTGGTTAAAGCTGCCACATGCATGTGATTGAGCAGGGCATAGAAGTCGCAGTGTGTTCTGGCCAGAAGGTGTGTCCAGACCAATTTTTCCCTGCCAAGACCCACTCCACCTTTCAGAAGATGCAAAATTTTCAATACAAAATTTTGTTCCATGTGAAAACTGGAGATACTTATAAAATGTTTTTTCTAGAAATAATTTGCTTTTGAAGTCTAGTTACCTAGCATTCAATAATTTAAATGTATGTATATAAATATGCAAATACATATGTACAACTATACATACAAATCATTGTGGCTTAATCACTTCTGTATAGTCTTTAAAACTGAATAAGTGCTTGAAGAATTATTTTTAGAATATAAAAATATTTCTCTGTTCACAGAAAACGCACAAAAGGAAATTAAACAAGGTAAGTGTAACAGGTTTTTTTTTCAGTGATTTCTATCTATAAATCTCTCTGGTACTTTAGAACCAGATAAAAGCTGAGCTCAGGAAATATTAGTGGCTGTTTTGCTTTTGCAAAATAAAATTTAAATAATCGTTGCAATAGTTTTTATACTGACCATTTAAAGATAATTGATCCTACGGCAAAGAAGAGGACTAATTCCATGGAGAAGTTTGATCTATGGCTGGTATTTTTTGCTCAGTATTTGAGCTTGCAAATTGTTCTGTTCGTTAATTCGGGTAAGTTAATGTGTTCTTAATTTGGGATCATGGTTCGTGCTGAATTTCAGTCTGTACGAAAAGAAGGAATTAAGCTCTAAAGTCTGAAAAATAAAGAAAATAGTTTTCTGATCTTCTGATAAAGACTGGTTAGGACTGCATTACACAAAAGTAGAAGAAGATTGCTTTTACTGTGAAGAGCAAGTGGGCTGGGTATGCAAACTACGCCAGAGATAGAATCATAGAATCATAGAAT
>NW_009196931.1:0-3001 GCF_000690835.1 Fulmarus glacialis | reverse complement strand
CCCCACGCAGCCGCTCACTCACACCCCCCTCTGTTGGGATGGGGGAGAGAATCGGGAGGAAAACTCCCAGGTTGAGATAAAAACAGTTTAATAATTGAAATAAACCAAAATAGAACAGTAATAGTAACAGTGACAACAACAACAGTAACAGAATATACAAAGCAGGCGATGCACAATGCAACTGCTCACCGACCACCGACCACGTGTCACGAACGGGAGGGCCTCCCCCCCCACCTGTTTTTTATACTGAGCATGATGTCACATGGTATAGAATACCCCATTGGCCAGCTGGGTCCACCACCCCAGCTGTGCTCCCGCCCCCCAGTGCAAGCATCACCCAGCAACAGCCAAAGCATCAATGGGCCATCAACGCTCCCTTCATACCAAACCGAAAACACAGCACACCCCCCAAGCTACTGGGAAGAAAGTTAACTCTGTCCCAGCCGGAACCAGGACACTGTCCCAGCTGTGTCCCCTCCCAACTTCTTGTGCAGCCCCAGCCTGCTCGCTGGTGGGGTGGGGTGAGGAGCAGAAAAGGCCTTGACTCTGTGTAAGCACTGCTCAGCCATAATGAAAACATCCCTGTGTTATCAACACTGTTTGCAGCACAAATCCAAAACCTAGCCCATACTAGCTACTATGAAGAAAACTAACTGTATCTCAGCCAAAACCAGCACAGTGTGAAATTATTTGGCTTTAGGGGACTGAAACGTTCACGTCCTAAATGTATTTAAACTTCTTGGAAAGTTCTTCCCAATGAATTCCAGAATTTTCTATCCAATTCCTTTGAACTAGATAGGTTCAGATAGGTATTTTGGAGATTTAAAAACATCTTCCCTTTATGTACATTTATATGCTGTGACTCACAGCAGGATGAACCTCGCAGCAAAGGAAAAAGATGCTTTTTTCCCTTTAGAAATAGCAGTGACCTACCTGAACAGTTCCAATAGCATGTGCTGCCAGAAAAACAGCAAGTAGCAGATCTCTCAGCACACACTCAATTAAATGAAAAAAACAAAATCTGAATTTTAACATTTTCTTTTCCTTCTCCTACATGTACATATTCACACATACTGATTTCAAAGGTATATGATAAAGCTTTTAGTTTAACATAAACTTACAAAATTGGTATGTAGAATTTTATACGGCTTAAAAGAGGGTCTCCTAAAAACCCCTTTTGAAAAAGAAATGCTTCTGTAATCCAAGTAGTGTTGTCTGGAAAACAGACACTAGATTTCATAAGAGACTGAAGAAATGTTGTCCTGAAACGATAATTGGATGCAGAATCTGTTCTCAGATCTCTCTCTTCTTCACTTTGGTGCATTTTCCCAGTCTGTAAATGGTGGTGATAATCTTCCTTTGTTAATATGCGCTTGGAGATTCAGAGGTAAAAATATTATCTAGATACTACTGGTTATCAGCTAAGTCCCTCATTTTATTTTGGAGTAAGTTTTAAAAGAATTGAAAGCTGAGAAAAGCTACTTCGTCTTTGATTTAAGCAATTTTATGGGGAGAAGGGGAACTTCATTCTAAAACACACTAGTATAGCTGCTAAAATGACTCTTATAACTTATTCTGCTATGCAAAATACAACAATCCTAACTTTTTTTTCATGTGTTTGCCATAAAACAGATAAAAAGCAGATGTAGAAGTCTCCCAGCTGTTTCAGGTTACCAATGCCAGTTTATATAGATGACTGCCATCCAGAGGCAGGAACTTTGAAAGGGTTTCAGCTGCTTACATTGACTATGTAGAGTTGATCTGTTGATCTCAGTATAGGTAGGATTTTAAGATTTCTAGATCAAGTTTCAGCTGGGAAAAACAACTACTACTACAGAAATTTTATGTTAGAAAAATCTTTTTATAATTTTTCTGGGTAGGGATATAAAAAGTTCCCTACATTCAAACTGCATTATACAGTGATTATTTTAATGTTTTGACTTTTTTTTTCTCTAAAGACTGCTAGCTTTTTTTTTAATTCAGTGCATAATTGCAGAATTACGAAAGCCTGACTAAAAAAACAGAACAAAGAGTGTGTTGTTTAGCATCCTGCAGATGCATTAATGTGAGTTGATACGTAAATAGCCTACACGGAAACATCTAGTCATTTGACAACCAAACTCAGCTGAGAAATGCCCACTGAAAGGAGTATCAGTCCTACAACCACGTGCGGTTCTTCTCCAAACAAGGTACCTATTGGTCTTTTTTCTTTGTTTAGTAGAGTGTTGAGTAAGTCAGGTGAGTAACAGGTGCTACAACACCACACAAAGAATAACTGGTGATTGAGAAAAATACTACAAGTGGGAAAAGCAGTTTGACATACAGGCAAATACTGTGACAAATATAAACCTCTGAGATTAGCTTGTTTTGCTGACAGTGATGCAAATTCTTTGAGATTTTCATGTACCCACAGAAGGTTTCTCAGACAAAGCTTTTTGTAGACTGTCTTACAGTTGTACCTAGGTTGGCAATAGTATGCTTGTTATTCTATGTGCTGCTTGGCCAATACAAAGTATTACTTTTTATGATCTACCGAGCAATTCCAAACATTGTTTGCTACAACATTAACTGGGAAACTGGCAGCTAGAATTTCCTTGCAGAAATGCTGTTTGTTCTTAATTGCATTTTGGAGGAAGTCAAGCATTGCTCCTTTCTATTATAGGAGAACAGAAGAACAAATAAATTCTTCATGCTTATTCTCCTATCTGAATTAGTAATGCTAGCCTCACTTGTTGATCACATTCCATCTAATCCTGTTCATTGTAGTTGTAATTGAGCAAAGCATTGCTGGTTCCCTCCAATGAACGGTTTTGGCAATGACAGTAAGAATTAAAGTCTGTTATTCTCTCTCCTTGAAGAAGATACATGATTATAGAAAACTTTAGTGAAGTAGTTCAAAGATCTTGTAATATACGTAAAACATAATCAATATATAATATACGTAATATATGTAATATACGTAAAACATAATCAAAGCGGTGTTCCCCAGGGCTCAGTTTTG
>NW_009196930.1:35439-40230 GCF_000690835.1 Fulmarus glacialis | reverse complement strand
AATATATATGAATATATATATGATTTTTTTTTTCCAAAATACCCCCAAATTTATGAACTTCTGGATTAGTAAATATAACTTGTGAAAGCAGCTGGCTCTACCTAAATGCTTCACTTGCTTCTTGTGCCTTACTCCTAACTGAGATCAGCTCTAAGACTTAGTGACTTTTCATATAAAACAGCTAACTATTTAATTTAAAAGTGCTTATTACCTCCTCGGCATCCAGGTACCTAGAAGGATCAAGAAAAACTATTATTAAAATTACAAACTGGAAAGATGATGTTCATAAAAAAAAATCCCATGTGGAAGGGAATGGATCACCTAACCCCCAACAGCCTGCTGAGTCTTTCTATCATGAAATTAAGCAGACTCTGAGGACAGTTTTACAAAGCATTAAGTAGCTTAGAAATGTATTAATGTGAACTAGGTCTGGAGCTTCAGAATCTAATGCCCAAATGAAAATTAGCGTTTAAATAAGAAATAGGCACCCAAATTCCTTTGGAGATCTGAGTGTTAAGAAATGACATTTATTGGGTCTCAGGGAAATTCTGGCTCATAAGACTTGTTTTAAAAGGAACTTGAAAAGAAAAGCAAAAAAAAAAACCAATCAAAAAAACCCAACCCTTGGAAAACTTGGTGTTTGATTTTTTTTTTAATGCTACACCCTACACGTACCATCAGAGTTCTCTCACTTCACCATGAGGTTTAGTTTTGTTTTCATGTTAAAGCTTCTATAGCTATTCTTAAAAAATAAAATTAAGTATATATATATCTCTCTCTCCACAGAAATGCAATACCATCAAACCCAGAAACTAGAGGCAACTCTATTACTAGTCAATCAGGATTTGCAAGAGAGACAAGGAAACCCATCAGGACCTGGAGCTCCCCATTTATGAGAAGCTGGGAGATGCTGAGACGAAGCAACTGAAAGTCAAAATAGCTGGAAAAGGAATGGGAGGTCGGGGGAGTATCACAAGTCTTCTTTCAAGCCCTCAATTCTCACCTGCAACTTTAATAACATATTGGGAAACGTGGAGAAATGTGAGCCGGTACCATTTCGGCGACTGCACACACCTCCCCGTGAGCACACAGAGGTGCTCAGCCAGCTGCTGCTCACAACCCCTGCTCCCCACCGCCACTTTGCTTCTCTGCTGTCTACTCCCCAGCCCACCCACCACAGCACCTATTCCACAGGAGCCCAAAAAACCTCCGCCTGCTACTCCCGCCTCTCATTTCCTCAACCATCACCCTAGCTGCTAACGAATTCACCTGTACTCACTTAAGACATAGTCAAGGGGGAAGCAGTTCATGCTGTCACATAAAAAAATACAAGTTGTGCATTGCTATAAACATACTGAATGAAAAGAGCATGTTTTCCCCTGCCCCCCGAAAGAGCATCCTGGGTTTACACAATCCCTTTTTTGGTTTCCCCATTGTTCACTGAAGATGTGAAGTTTGATTCTTGTTCTCTACTGGATTTTCTCTCCCCTGGGTAGTGGTTCATTTCTTGCATTTCTAAAGATACTTTATTCCTTTTGGCAAATGCCTGGCTGATCTCATTAAATGTTTTATTTTTTGTTTCAGGCAGGACAAAAAACAGGTAGGTAGCTCCCGCAAAGCAGATGGCAGCAAACACTAGGAAGCAGTAGGTCTGTAAGCCACCCTGCGAATAGAAAACAAAGGAGAAGGTCATTATAAAAGGGACAAAAGTCAAAAGAAAAGCAACATCAGGAATAGTTTGAAAGAAAAAACAGGTGGTATGGAGCAATTTTTAACCAAGTACAGTAAGTGCTGGCATTCACTGCAAGTCAGAGTGCTTAGAAGTTCATAAAAATGCATGAATCGTTATGCATGTTCTTCCAACACTGCCTGTGGCCCATCGATGGAAAAGCAGGCTCCTGGCAGAGGCGCACAGATCTGCAATCTGGGCGATGCTGGGAGACACCAGACTGAGTTCAGGCACCGCGGGTGTGAGGAGAGCAGGTGGCAGCAGGGCTCCTGCTACGGGCACGGCTTAACCGAGCCTTGCGCTGCCGCGGTATTTCTGGAAATGAGGCAGATGTTTCACCGGGTTGTTCTGCATACTGCCTCGCAATTTCTAGGTACAAAAATTGAGGCAGGCTTTTGCAATGCCGTGCACCTGTACGCAACATATGGGAAACCTGCCATAGCCAGGGGCATCTGCATCACACTAGTTACAGGCTTTGAGATTTGCAAAATAAACAAGGAAAAAAACCCAAAGGACAGACATTTGTATTATTGCTAAGGTTATGGGAGCTTACAGCAGGAAAAAATCCATAAAATGCACTTCTTTCATGCTAGAGACTAGTATAAGAATTAACTGAAAACGAAATACAGGCCATATTGGAAAGTTTTGGATTTTACTTCACTGAAAAAAAAAGAGTATAGACACAAAGAAGTTAATTTATAAACTGATTATAAAGGCTCAAACCAACTAGTCAGAGTTGCACTTCACTAAAACATAAGTATTTCTTGCCTAGTGATTATTAGATCATTTAGTAGCTTTCAGTTATGTTTCAAAAGTTTTGAAAAACATTTGATAATTACAATATTGCCAGCTGCCCTTTGTTGAACTAGGAAGAGGTTTGGTATCGTGACTCCAGTGAAACCTGCCAGCCTTTGAGAAACCTCCCTTCCTTCTCTATTGGTTCACCTCACTCTGCGTCCCAAAAAAATATGTCCAATGAACACATATTTCTGACTTCCTTTTATTAACAAGGCTGAATTAAACCAGAAGGGGTATCTCCAGCTCCAAAAATAAGGCGACCTTTCCATGGTGCCTTGCGTGAGGTCATGACCAGCGAATACGAGGAGGGCCGGACCCCTCACACGTCACCCCAGGTGTTGCAAGGCAGAGGTTACCCTGGGGAAAACCACTCAGGGTGGAGGGAGCAGACGTGGCTTCCTATATGTACATATTTACCATTGCCATTAAAGGTATGTATCTGAAACAATTAAGACAGAGCTAGACAACAATGTAACCCTGACTTTCCACATTTTTCTAACAGATTCCCATCGTCGTTAGTTGTACCAGTCCTACACTGCAGGCTGGTGAAGCTCCCTGCTTTGGGGGTTCAGGGTGCACGCAATTCCTAGGGCTATCTTTATGTTTCACTTGCTCAGTATACGTCATACATGGCGCGGAAGAAGAACATGAATTCATGTGTGGAACAAGAAAGAAAAAAAGAAAAAAACCTTTTCTGCAGCTGCTTTTTAATACCGTGGCTGATTGCCAGCCTGCCTAGTCACGATGTTTTCTGTCGATAATTCATTACCTAGTTCAGCCCTTCAACTCCTGTCTGTAATAGAAACAGCTGGAAAGTGCATCCTCTGATATTGACTATGGACTCTTGAGATCATCAATCCTTTTTTTGTTAAATCCTAGAAGCACAAACTCCTGAGCAACCTGACAATGACAAGCCAAAGAGCACGGGTGAGGAGGGGGGAAAATATTCTGGTATGGGAACAGATATGACTTTCAAGCTTATACAGAGGCAGAAGCAAATGGATTTAGTAGACAGGAAAAAATAACATCCCAGTGCCTCATAAATCATCCTGCCATGTCAAGAATTCAAATTTTGCATCTGCATCTTCTGCATTTGAAATCGTCGTTCAGCCGAACGGTAGAGCTCCAATCTGGAATCGTGTTTTTCCCTTTTTAAAATCTTAATTGAACTAAATCTTCTCCATAATGAAAACGAACCATTAATGCCTAGTATGAATAAGGCTGGCAATCAGATGCCACAAGTTACCTGCATCTATTGGTGGTGCAGCCACAACTTTGTCCCACCTTTCTTATTCCTGTTCATTTCTTTGCTGACAATGATCTAAATTAGGGTTTACATCTTCTTTGATACATGTCTCCTTAAACCTTTTCTAATTGAACTGAACACTCTCATGAGTTGCAATTATTTTACATAATGTATTTATATTTATTGGTAATACACTTGCTCTCCTTAATTTCTGCAGATCCCTCTAGAAGTATCCCCCAAGGTCCTCCAACAGAAATTCCACAGAGAATAAGCTAAAAATTAAATTTTGTTATAAATCCTACAAATGGGATTGTGGGAAGAGACCAAGACTTTGCACTCCTTGTGTTCACCAGGATTAGCATAGCAGAGCCCTAATTCCCGGACAGGAACACTGCAGGGCGATCACAAAATGCCCTTTTCTCACCAGCTAGTCTTCAGTCATAGTATTTCCTTAAAGCTGGTTGTTATTTTACACACACACAGAAAAGACAAACACTCATAGTCACAAGCCTTTTATAACTCATTCAGAGTTCAACTCATATCACCCAAACCTGCATTTGGCACAGAAGAACTTCACGCCTGAATTACTCGTTACAAGCACAAAACCTTCTACCTGCTCTGCACCCTGACAAAGGATGTAGCACAGAAGTACAGACTAAAGCAGAAGGAAAATATTAAATCCTGGATCCTACCTCAGTAGAAACCCTTAGTGGGACACGGGTGGGATACAGCTCAGCCTAGATGTTTAATTCATTTTTATCTGTTTCTGATGTATTCTGAATTGCTTAGTGCTGGAGGAGAGATCTGAGGGGTGGAACAATTAATATATTGGCCGCAGCATATCTGATGTGCCCATCAAGGGATCCAGAAGGTAGGATAATGTGCTGGGAAAAGGATAAATGCGGAGTTATTGAATGATGGCTACTACAGAAAAGGTACTGATAGACAGATCTGACAGGAAAATGGATCTGTGTCTTTGTTCCATGAAATTACTATACTTTCGCTTATTTATATTATA
>NW_009196930.1:10891-35419 GCF_000690835.1 Fulmarus glacialis | reverse complement strand
CCATGAAGCCTATATTTCTCATTTACTCTTTGACATCTGTAATCTCCAAATCCATAGTCTCTCTCTGTTGTTTTTCTCCTTCCAACTTGCTTGAGACAAGACATCTATTGAGACTGTGCATCTGCCACTCTAGAACTAAAATCCCAGAGTTTTGCTTATCTTGGGCTGGGCTGGGAGTAAAACACCAAGGAAGAACTTCAATTAACATCGTTGGTGGCAAAGCACAGGTACTCTGCAACTCTGTGTATTTGGCCCAACGGACATGGTCTCGAGATCCTTTACTGACGTGTGCATTCTCAATGATACGAGAATAATGACAACATATATGATAAAATTTGAAAAGGTAAATATTTTTCTATATTTTGTGACATTATTTCACTAACTACATGGGATAGATGCCTCAGTGTTCAAAAACTGAATACTTTTAGCCACCTGAAGAGTAGTTTGACTCTTAATAAAAAATACCATATCGAAGCAGCTGGAGGGGAGTGTTAAAAGAGGAAGGGAAGGACGGGGGAAGAAACAAAAGCAAGCCAATTCTGAATGGAAATTCTAACTAAATACAGAATAAATTCAAGGAAAGTATGCGGTTTCTGTTACTTCTCAGCTTTCCCAGGTCAGGATGGGTTACTTCCTTACACTCAGCTCCTGGCAGCAGCAGGGTCAACTCTGGCCACGCAGGAGGCACGGGGCCAGCACCAGCCATACCCCTGCCACATCCACGCAGGCAAGTCTCTTCAGGCTGCCTGCATGTACTGCTCAGGTTCAGAACAAGCTGCCACCTTCACCGACGTGCTTCTCCTCCTCCAACACCAGACAGGCTTGCCAGAGCTAGGAACACATTTCTTTAGCAATACTTGAAGCCAGGCTTTTACATACAAGGTTAGAAACCAAAGGTTAGAAGACAGAACAAAGCACTACAACAGTCCGTGCTTTGTAGCTGCTTTCCCCTAACATCTCTCCAGTACGCCCTCCTGCATGAACAGCCAAGGTTCAAAGTTGCCCAAAGTTTCAGGTGGTTTCCTAAATAACAACGGCTCTACCTCTTGATAGGCTCATTGCTATTCATTCAGAGTCGAAGGTCCTTGAAAGGCCAGGCTTTCTGTCACCTGCCCTCCCAGGTGCACAGGGGATGGCAAGAGAAGAGCAGACACACTTACTGATGCAATCTCCTGAGGAAAGCACCTTGGATACCTACAGTCTGTTCCTAGTTAGTCAGCAGGCTAATAAAACCTGCTAATAAAAGCAGGATTTATATTGGATTTTTCAAGGCCGGTGAGGGCTATTGCCATACAGGATATTTAAAAGTTAAGCATAAACTTTTAAACTCATCACCTTCTATTTTCATACCAGCTTTCTAAGGAGGCTATTTAAAACACAGCATTTCTGAAAATGTCCTGCCAGCTGAATCTTGAATGACTCATTTTTATCTTTTCTCTTCTGCAGCTGATCAAGGCTCTGCATTTGTCAAAAAAAGGAAAACCAGGAAACGATTCACCTAAGACATGCTGCAATTACCACAAAAAAGAATCAGAGTCGAAGGACTCAGGCAATTCCCCCAAATCAGATTCCAGGCGTGGCAAGCAATCAAACCTGACTTTGAGGATGAGATGTAGCTGTATAAGCAAGGTGTATGAATAAGTAGGTGCAGCCCAGACACGTTTTCTTAAGCGAAGAGGTTAACAAACATATTCCCAGCTTGTGTTGGGCTGCTATACACATTAGGTAGGATGTACAGGTATTTCCTCCCTTTAAATAAAATGGTAAAGAATACTTAATTTTACCTTTATGAACAGTCTTAAAGTGCCCAGAATGAATGAGCAAAAGTAAACTGAAACAAATAAAAAACCTTGCATTGAAATGATCAGATTTCTGGTTTTGATGAAAAAAAAATTAACAATTTGCCACTTCTAAAGTCTGCTAGCTGAGAACAGTCTGCAGCCCTGCTTACATGCTGTGAACACTGTAGTCTGGAAAAATATAAAAGTAGTTGAGTAGAACATCATCATGTGCTATTTAACGATGGCTGCTTACTGACTTAAGTCTTTCTGTAGCAAAGGTTAAATTCTAAGCAGGACTGTGATACTGAAAACAGGAAAATAGATATTCTAGGGCAGATACAGCAAAATAAATGAGCAAATGAACAAATTCTGAATCAGATTTAGCAAGTTTAACAAACTAATATTTTTAAAACAGAACTTTTGGCTTTTCCCAGCAAATGCCAAAATGTGATTCTAAATTCTCAACTTGCAATGTCACAGCCCCTTGGCACTGGCGTTTAGAAGTTGCGATGAAGATTAGTGTCATGAGATGGGGGTCAAACTGGATTTTGAAGTGATGAGGTCAAATGATAATGATTAGATGTCTTATTGAAATGACCAGCAGCAAAACAGTTATTCATGAGGACATTTGACTTTACTTACTTTGCTTCAAATTAACATAACCCACTGAAACAAATGGATGAGAGAGTTTGTGTTCTTTACCTCTTGTCCTTCTTCAGTTTCAGACATAATTTAAGGTTCTGCTGAAGGTACAGGACAATGAAGAAGCACAGAGAACTAAAATGTAATGTATGAAACATATTTCCTAAGTAAAAAATAGAGACATTTTCAGTCATGAACTGCGATTTCAACCGAATCCTCAAACATTCACTACCTCCTCATAAAAAAGTTAACAGATACTTGTATTTTATACTTGAAGTGGGCTGCTTCTAATTAAGAGCATTTTTTCTCATATCTAACCTTCTGATAGCCTACATTTCATTTTCTCACCCTGGAGGGGAACTTTAGCCATTTCCCTTAATATGGGTGCACTGTAGTTACTTTAAACATCAGATGTATTTGCAAAAGCTTGAAATAGCTTGGCTGAGGGAATCTATGTATAGGCTTCTGTGCACACCTTTGTTATTGAAATTCTTGTACTGCATAATAGAAAAAGTCAAGGGGTATTATTACAAGTAAGGAAATAATAAGGAAAACCGAAAGACAATCTTTCTGGGTAAATGAATCTTGATGCATGAGAAGGAAAATCTCAAGTGTAAAAATAAGGAAGAAAAAGAGCAGAAGTGCAGGAGAGCCTCCAGTAACAAGTATAATGACTCAGAAGTATTACTTCACAGGCAGAAATAAACTAGTTTCTGAAAGGGGGAAAATAAACACACAAATAGGTCTTTGCATCGTACTAGTAAGCAATCTGAACTAAAGCTACAACCCTTGTAGTACCTTTTTCCCGTCTGATACTGAGCTCCATCTGAATTACAGATCCAAGCAGGTTATTTTTCAAGACACTTTAACTAGTCTAAAAATAAAAGAAAATTAAAGTTTACCCAATTTCTAGCTAGTGACAATTTGTACTTTACTTCTTTCTGATGCCTTCTACCCTAATGTAAGTAAAAAGCTTATATGAAGAAGACACATGAAAATTCAAAGTATTTTCTCTGAGTTCCTCACTTAAAAATCCAGCTAGTAAAAGTACTCACTATTTGGGGGTCAAGATGTCCATCTAGCTATATGTTCTCCTTTCCTGTCATCTCAGCATCTGCCTCTGACTCTCAGCATCGGCATCTGCCAACCAAAGCGCCAATCCTGACCTCCTACGCCAGGGCAAAAGAATTACACCTCCACCCAACAGCTCAGAAACTGGGCACAATCTGACTACGATGGGCTGCACTGAGCTGCACATCTACAGCTATGTCCTCATTTTATTGCCCATATGCAGAAAGGTTAAGCAAACATCAGCACCTGACGCCGAAGACTTCTTCATTGAAAAGGTGTTTCCCAGCCACAACTACAGAGGATATAGGCAGCTCTTCATAATAAATATTTAAAATTGATCTTTTGTCACATGCTCTCTATTTACTATATAATCTCCTTCATATCCTTCTTTGCTCATGCTCTTACACTGTTCATTGTTTTAATTTTCTGAGAACAAAGATATTCATAGGGTTTTTTAGTTATTTTAAAAGTTTTCCTAATGTTTGCTATGGCTCAGAATATCCTATCACCTTGTTGGCTGAACCTTCCTGTGAAAACGCACACCATTATGGGAGGGACACTGATGGGGTGTGACAGGACAGCCCCAAAACTTTCCATCAATTTCTCAGATATTATTGAGGCCCACCCCAAATCTAGTGACTTGTTCATCCATCATAAAAAGCACATAATTTTCCATTGCCAGTGAACCGGACAGGAACTGCAGAGGTCATTTCTGTCAGTCGCTTGGTTCCCCAGCCTGAAGAGCCAGACACCTATCTATAACTTAAGCTTTTTATGCAAGTCTTCACTAAGGTCTGAGCGTTCATCTCTGGAACCTATAGCACAATATATATCTGCTTTATCAACATGTCCCACTTTCCAATTACAGGGAAACAATGCAAAAAAACAGATGATGGAGGATAGGTATAACTATTACGACTTTGTAAAATCAAGCTGTTTTTTTATAACTGGACAAAACATTCAAAGTGCACAGTGACATTTATTAGTCCCTGCAAAAATGAGATATTCTACACTGTTGCTTTGCCAGAGAGCTTCAAAACATCTTGCAGTTTATTACTATTATTGCCTAAGTCTTGCTGCAGAAATGCTGCAAGAGAATGATGCCTTTGTATCCCATTTTGGGATAACACAAGTTTCTACCGTGGCAGAAGTAGAAGAGGGGAAAAATCCCCGCAGCCCTCAGGGACTGTATGTAGGCATGGCAAGACGAAAAAGAGGTTCCTCCCATTTCTAAATGAACCTCGTTTAAGTCCTTTCTTTTTCCGAGGAAACCACAGCTGCAATTCAGTTCTTTGTCATTTCAATAGGGAGCTACATCATTTTCTAGTACAACCATGCGGAGAGATTTGAAGATGTCCATCGATCACTTCCCCAACACTTCTAATGATTTCAAAACTCTCTTTCCTTGCTGTGGACGTGTAGCCCCACGGTGCCAAAGGTGAAAGTCACACCCTAGCCAGGAGTAAAATCAGCTTTCCACTTAGTGGTCCCGTAATCATAACTGGGTATTCCTCCACGATCCCTGGTTATTAGAAACATTTGTATTAGGAGGAAAGCCCGAAGATGGGTTGCTCTGGAAAACTACTGATGGGATAGAGAGGGAACCAGAGGAGCAGTAAAGACGCAGCTGGTCTCCGCAGGGCAGAAAGGTGGAAAAGAAGGGCTCTGGGCGGCCGGTTCTGGTTGCTGAGATGGAGCGGCCAGGCAGAGGTGTCCCCCTGCTAACGCGCACTCCTCAGACCGAAGGCCAGCTGAATGAGGATGGCACGGGGGCTAGCGAAGAAGGGTACAAAACAGAGGCAAACGTAAGCTCACCCAGCGGCTCTCACTGTAACCCAGGGAGAGGGGGGGATGCGTGTGGGGCAACGGGGTGAGCAGCAGGCAAAGGTAACACAAGAGATGTTTACAGACCAAGTATGAAACCCCAAGAATATTCATGGTGGATAAAAATGACTAATTTCCTTATTTCCTCTCTGGCTTACATCTGTTTCCAGTGTGTTACTGGGAAAGGGAAGCGCATTTGTCTACAATGTAGTGTAGCATATCCACGCTAAGATTCCAATTTCAACAAAATACATAGCAATTTAAGTATTTCTTGAATACACACTGAATATGAACACCATGACTTTGACACCAAAAAAAGACTCTGCACAGTCTTCTAGAAACAGAAATTATTATGACAGAAAGCTTCTGGAGAAATCTGCTATGTTGTCCTGCAGTATAATATTAATTTACTGTGTAGTCTGTAAGTGCCTCATAACAATCTAATGGAACAAACTGAAATATGAAATAAGAATGGATTAGCATGTAATGAAAAAAAACATGTAATGAAATTAATTGCTAATTATTAATGCTTAGTAATTCTTTGTATTTACACAATGCCTTACGAAAAATAAACAGCACCTTTTTCTAGATAACACGTAATTTAAGGTCCTGCTACACCAACGGATTACAGAAGTCTGTGCCTGCAAACTTACTGTTACTGAAGAGTAACAGCTTAACACATGCGTATGCTATTGCACCAGAGGTTTTCAAACCTTTTAGATTGTGCTTGTCTGCTGCTGTAAGTTTGTTATCCCCTCTGCCTGCTTCAGCTCATTGCACCTATTTCCACATATACATACACACTAATGTCTGATTTACCATGTGTCCCTGTTCTCCACACTCCAGCACCTCCTCAGCACACCAATTTCTACCAGCTATTGCACTCTTTAAAATAGATTTTTGAACCGCAAGCTCCAGCAAAGTCAGGCAAAGCCTCAGATTTTGTTTCCAGTAACATAAAATAAACCAGAAAATCTGGGGAGCTGATGCCAAACAATATCCACAAGTAACAATTTTGAGTCTGGCTAAATTAATAAGGGTGTGCCTGTATCCATTTGTGTATGTACACGTTTACAAGATTTGGATTTTGTTCATCTGAGTGCTTTGGAAATAGTTTCTGTTTTTACATGTGCCTGTGAGAAAGAGAAAGCAGGAGGCTAATGGATAAGCAAGCATATTTGGTTTATATGTTATTTGGCCATTTATTATTCTTCTGTTTAAGTAGTTCTTCATTAAATCAAGGACTGGAATAAATATCCTGTGGGATAATGAACTCCTTATGGTTTGTGAGTGACTTAGACAAACTCCACTGCTTGAAATACGTTCACATGAACCCTACAGCCAACAATTAAAAATATATCAAAACGCCCAGTCTGTTCTGTTCTGTTCAACAGAAGATTAAATAAACAAAAATTTGCAAGAAATAAAGTATCTGACGGCTGAAGGGTAAAGTCAGTTAAATTTAAAACAGAAATAGATGCGATTTAGAATTCATCACTGAATACCCTATTGAGAAGAATGAAATCCACTGGAAACCTTCAGTGGTAACTGAGTACTGTACATGTGAGACACGCTCTTGTACAATTACAAAATACTAATGCAGAAGAAAGTAAGTGATATTTGACAGCTTGTACCTTAAACCAGACAAGAATATATAGGTTCTTCTGGTCATATTTGTTTTTTTTCTTTTTAATGAGTCACTACTGCCAAAGGGAAAATGATCTGTTTCCTCTCATTATCCATAAAAGAAGGAATATATTAAATAGTAATAAGCTTACAGAAGGATGTCTAATATAACCTTGAAGGCCTTCAGGTTAGAGATTCCTCAAATTTCCGTGGATGCTTGATTCTTGCCCAAGTTGTTCTGAAATTCACAAGGTTTTCTCTGATGTGTCAGAGAAGTTTAACACTTTCTGATCCTTTTGAACTGAAGAAAAAAAGTGATCTTTTCTCCCTCCTCAGTTGTTCATAGTTAGCCTTTCCTTTCTCAAATCTTTTCTCCAGACGGAATATTTTTAGGTTTGCTTTCTTTCACTCCAAGTTCATCGCAATTTTTGCCATTCCTTCCTCTTAATTTTTCTGCATTTTTCAAGATTACTTAGCCCAAAGCATCATTACAGTATTCCTACTATGCCGTCACCATTTCCAAGGAGAGGAGTAATACAGTTGTCTTCTACTTATTTTTGGAGTTTGGATTCTCGGGCCACCACAACCTGCAGCAGCCCTTCTTGCAGTGACATGTGATGTATCACAGTAACAACAAAAAAAAGCTTAAAGGAGCCTTAAAGGAGCCCCATGCTGTCGGTACACTTAATGAGAGACACTTCCTTCTCTGAAGGCTTCAAAATGTCAATAAACTCATAGAAAACCAGGAACACAGATGCCAGTCCATTTCCATTACTAAGGCAGCCTCAGTTCTTCACAAACATCTGTCTGCCTGTCTTTTATAGATCTCCAGTAATGGACAAGCTACAATTTCTCCACACATCATTACACAGTTACACTATTCTCATGACTAAAAGGTTTCCTAACATCCTTCTTGATGCAGTTATCTGAAAATATAACATACATTCCCTCTGCTTCATCACCCTTCTTGCTGGTGAAATCACTGGACAGAACAGGCCTGGACCCAAGATAAATAGAGAATAGGAAGCAACTGCAAGTGGGTCTGGCATGCCTGGAAACTTTCTAAACTAAGTTGGGTATCAAAGCACCTGCCTGCTAGAGCTGTTAGCTGAACTAACTCCTTTGCGATCCTCAATTATTGCACAGGATCTTGTGCTGGACCCCATTAAATGAGAATTTCACATTCACTGTACCAATCAATAAAAGAATCAATTCATTCCAACGGAATTTGATAAAAAGGTTTTATTATGCTTTATAAGGGTTGCAGAAGCCTGGAAAGCAAGGCTCTGCTCATATCTGACAGGCAGCCAAAGCCACCTGGGACGGGGACACGCGCAGCTGAGGAGCTGGAGCCTCTGACTGCTATCACTATTCAGCTCTGACCAAACCGGCAGGCTGTTGGACATGGTGCAGACAGCAATAAAATAGCATCCTCTTTTTAAAAATACATATTACTGTCGCTTAAGTGCTTTATTCTTTCTGTATAACCACAACTAAAAGGAGCATCCCACCACCACTGCCATCACCTGACTTTCTGAATGTGTGGTCTCATCTACTCATCTATTGAGTACTTTGTGCTCCGTCTTGCAGATTAAGGCATGATATCAGCATCTGGCAGCTCTGCCCTTGATTATGTTAATAAGACTCCTAAGGACATACTACTGGACCAGTAAACACTACTACCTGTGAAGCTGGGTCCAAGTGCCCTGCTGAAAGTGAAGCACACTGTTTCCAGATGAGCAGGGATGCAAATCTAAGTTTCTCACATTTCAAGACCCTCTTCTGAGAATAGGTTTAGGTGCAAATGCAACCCCAGTCTGGTTTAGGGTGTGGATAAGTAGGGAGAGATAAAGCATCGTTGCTGGAGATTGCACAGTGCTAATATAAAAAGGGAACTACAGGGACTAATATTGTTCCTAATGTATCCATATTTAGTAATCAAGCAGCTTTGTGCAGGAAAATAACTTTGCATATTTTCCAGACTAACACCCTTCCCACTGACAGTGACGAAGATGCTCTTAACTGACTTTGACCTTAAAGAACACTTATTCTCATGTCTACCATACAAACATTCACGCTTTCATAGTGTGGAGTCACCTTCCAGGAGAGAAAGTTAAGATTTGATATCTGACAGGCTCTACACGTTGGAACAACAGCCAGCAAACTTAAACCACATAATCTATTATCTTGGAAAAAACAGAAGCCACATAACCACTGCTGTAATTAGTCTAATTTTTAAAAGGTCTGCAAGTGCAAGTCTAGATTAAAAACACACATTGCTGGGAAGAAAGCACACACAACACAAAGAAGAGACCTTCAAAATTCTCCTTTATGATGCCTACAAACAGGTACGCTTTTGGTCCCCGTGTAAAACGCTTGCTTCTTTTTTTAAATCTTTGTGAATTCGACTCAAAGACTAATTGATGTCATGTATTAAGCTTCTTAGCAACCTGGAGGGTTTATAAAATACCTACAATGTAATTATTGAAAAGAATGCTTAAGTCTAACCATGAGGATGAACATGTTACACCTATTAAAGTACCTGGAATTACTCACTGAAACTTACACTCTTACCAAAAAACCAACAAAAATATGTATGTTCTTCTTCCCCCTAGAGGTTCTATTGGCTAAAATCAATTACAGATCTAAGTACTAATTATTTTGCCAGTGCTATCCATTCTAGTCAGTGGATTTAACCTGAAAATCTGACATATTCAGGTTTGTTATCCTGAGCTGTGATTTAGTTATATATGACCATTAATGACATTAGAACAGAGACAGAACAGAGGCATTTAAAGAGGAAACCCCCAGTGACAAGGGAGATCTCCATGTAAAGTAGGTCCTGGTGAAGGTGGGCTTCCTGTTCCCTTAGTTGGGGACGGTGCTAGTTTTACCCCCAGCATGAAAAGTTCTTCACAATGGCTTACTCCTACAGGAAATAACAGTAGCACCATCGACACTCATGTTCTCATCGAAACGGCATTAGTATTTTCTCAAGAAGAAACTAAAGAAACTGGTTCCCTCACATTGATTTCTGCAGACCACTAGTATTAGTGATCCGTAAAGCCTAACGTGAGAAACGTCCCCACCACACCTGCAGATCTGTGTATTAGAAAGAACCATTTGGCTGCTGCTTGGTTATACCGAAACATGGGAGAGCTTGAAGGCAAATTTCTCTACTTCACTATTACAAATATTTTGCACTCTATCTCACATGTGCACAAAGTTCACAAAATTCACGATACAGGAACTTAAAAAGGTCCTATTTTGATTTTGTCTTTCTTCTAAAGATGAAATCTATATCTAACTGTACAGTCTCCCTCTTCTCTCAAGATGAACAGATACCCTCTGTCCCATAGACTCTTCCTGATTTTCTAAACATAGTTTCACAGAGGGAGAGTAGAACAGATGCACCTGTTAACATCCAGAAAGCATCCATTTATTAAGACAGGATGAAACATTTGTCATAATTTACCCTATAAAATACATTGATGAGCAGCAGGAAGCCTCAATGTCTTTTCCAGAATTTTTAGTGAGTTTTATTTCAACTCAGGATTGATAGTGAATAATATTCAATTTTTAAAACTGAGATTAAAACTATTCTCAGAAATGGCCAAACTCTGGCTGAATTTTAACTACCATCAGTTTTGATTCCTGAGTCCTCTGAATTTAAAAGCTAACTAACATAGAAGTACCAAATCTTGGTGGTTCTTAAGACACAACTGGACAAGGTCCTAAGAAACTTGGTCTGATCTCACAGCTGACCCTGTCTGAGGAAGAGGCTGGACCAGAGACCCCTGGAGTCCCTTCCAGCTGGAACGATTCTATAATGACACCCACAATTGCCCAACACTTTCACTCCAAAAACTTTGTTTGTTTGTTATGTCTGCTCATTTGAGACATAAAATACTATTCCCATTCCCAAGGGATGATATGAATAAATGGTCGAATGATTTGGATGGATGTGGATGACTACAGAAGCTCATTCTCAAAATGCTTTCTGCACACAAAAAAAATAAAGCTAAGGACTCATAGGTTTTCATACTGAGCATAAGCTCTTTTCAAGTATGAGCAAATACTTGGAGTCTGGTTTATTATACTCAATTTGCTCCAGGTGCTACAGATAGCTTAGAATTTACTCAGAAAGAAACCACATAGAGAATCTGTGTCTTATATTCCCAGAAACTAAACCATTAGGAAATGAAGTTACACTATGAACACACGGAGAAGATGACTAATCCTCTGAGCTCGCCATGCCACATTCGTACATTGAGATACTTTGTTGATATCATAAAGCAACCAGAAGCCTATTTCCATGAATGCATACTATTTGAAAATGAGTAACTGAATTTTATCAGTAGGGACAACACCTAGCACTTTTTCTCAAGAAGAAAGACAACAAATTGTCTATGAGGGAGTTTCAAACCACATTCATGCTCCCACTGCAAGCTCCACTGTGACACAACTTATGTGCCACGCGAGGATTACGCGCTTGGGTGATCTGTACACAAGATGTCCACGACTGAAATGCTTATTTTAGATCCCAAGAGACTGCGTTATTTGGAGGTCTCAGGAGAATTGCTAGCCTTTGGAAGACTTGGTTTTGTCTCCTTTTCATTTTCTAAAATAATTTCATATATTAAAGAGTCATATTTTCAAATAGTGATTTGTTATGAACACATCAAAAAGAACAGTTGCGCTTTTATATGCCTTCTGAGCAAGAAAGTGCTTTAAAACATTTTTCGGAGGATATTAGTCACAAAAGGAATAACAGATGATTTGTAACACTGCGCATCAAAACTGCAATATCGGGCTCAAGCAAGAATCAATATTATTCATCATGATTGTGAGACAAGCCCTTCTTCTGCCCTGAATTATCTATAGCAACTGAATCATCACAAAGAGCAACCAAGGGAGAAAGATTTGGTGTTTGAGAGAGTTTAGCTGAGTTGGGTCTTCACCCAACCAGCCATTAAATGCTTTCTGTGAGATGCTGACCCCGGACCATTTCTGCTGAAACTTCAGCAACACATCTGACAATCAGATAAATTTAGTTTAGGAACTTTCAGGAATCTATCTTTAAAAATTTTGACAAAACAAATCCCTCAAATGGGCAGTGATGAGGGCTGGAACAGTAGCCACATTTTAAATTTTTTGTAATTTGTCAAAAATTGATTTGTATACTAGCTTTTCAATCTCATCCATACATTTTAATGTATGACTCAAGCCAGTGTTTTATTCTATTACATGTATCTACAGATGGTTGAGGGGAGAAAATCTAGGCATTCAAACTAGTTAATTGGTGATATTTGGAGAACTGCTGATTGATTTTTTGAATAACTCTAAAGTTAACATATTTGTTTCCCAAACGTTTGGGATCATTTTGTAGAAGCACACCAATGATCAAAAAAGTGTCTGTTGTCTCTCAAGCAATCAAATTAGTACTTAAATACACAGAAGGGATTATGCATTCATTCTGTGAAGGCATTTTAAAGATTTTTTTTCCTGTTTTAGAATTACAAGAATAAGCTAAGGAGAGGCTATTGCCTTTCTGTAAAGGAACAGGTGACTCACAAGCTGAATTTTGAGAATGAGGTTGACTGAAATAGGAAAAAAGTGAAAGTTAGGGAGTGAGGAGACGTCATAGTTTGATCTTGTGAAAAAGCTTTAAAAATCAAAGTCTGAGTTACACTGCTTTCATCTTTAGGTGCAAACTCTAAGCTCTTTCTCTTTATTACTTTTTAAAGAAGAGAAAACCAAAAACCCTGCAAGGTGGAAATATAATTTACCTTCATTAAAATTAAACTGGTAATTTCGTAATCACACAATGGGAAATTTTTATGACACAAAATGATAAATTCCCCAAGGCTACAGCAAACTTCATATGGATGCATACTAAACCACTCAAAAAGCTTTAATATGCATATGAAAAGCCAGATAAAGTAGTTTGCATTTTTATTTGAATTTACTGAGGGCCTTTTTAAACAGTTCCCACCAGGTGATCTGTCAGGTGGGATTAGCAAGACAAGAAGGGAGAGCCCTGAGTTGCATGCGTTCAGATCTGACTGACAGCCAGAGCTCAGGTAGCTCCTCAGTTTTGTGCAGGAGGCAGGAACTACAATTTGGAGAAACGTGATTATTCCTTAAATGTCTCTGGGTAATTTAAAAGCCTAAAAAATAAAAGTATTCTGATTATACGCCCCTTAGATTTGAGACCTCGTTCCCTGCCACCTGCCCGGCTGCCACGGAGGTGGGCAGTGGGACCGCCAGTGCCTGGCCAGCCGGGGTTGGAGGCAATCCCCAAAGCTGCTTAAATAGTCAGTCCCCATCTTCTTGGAGAAACAGGTATTACTCCACACAGAAGCATCCACTTGCTGGATGAGCTAGAATCTGCCTCCTGGACCAGGACTGATGCTGATGACTAAGGTTAGGTTTTCAAAAACACAAGGGAATTGCCTAATTCTGCATTTGATAGATGTTCTAATGACCTCAGTGGGAAAAGAATTACGTCTCTACCTGCTTTTGAAAATCTCACCTTAAATGTCTAAGCTAGCAAGTCCTTACTCTGTGCTGTGAAACTAGTGAAAAACACTCACTGATTTCAGTAAGCATTAAAACAAGCTCTTAAGACTTACAGCTCTGAGTAGTCTAACTGAAGTTAATGTTAGTAGGAACAGAGTTTGGAAGGATGACAGCCTTTATACTCATGTTGACTTTTGAAGGTGATCCAAGCAATCAAAACGACTAGAGACTTTTTTCCTTTTACAAGAAATTTTAAATTAAGTGTCAAACTTAGATCAAGGGTCAGACTTTATAAGACTTTCAAGTTCTCCCATAAACTATCTTATACAGATAATTTTAAACAGTGCTACTTAGTAAAAGCAGTTTTACTCGTCAAATGAAAATGAATATATAGAGTATGATTTAATTTTACAGTATCTGCAAATACTGTTATAAAGTATCATATAATTTTCAGTTGTAAGAAGGCACAAACAGCATTAACACCTCCTTGCCTGTTAGTCAAATCTCCTACTCAGAGGTGATTTGAAGGATAATCCAAAATCTCTCTCCTGGTTGTGAGGACTTGCAGGTAGCCTGGAGGGCTTGCTCCCCTCTGTGCCCTTCCCCTGCCCCTAGTATTTTCCTCTGTGCTTTTAAAAAAGCAATTAGGATTTCTTTATTTTGTGGTGTAGTTGTGAGCTCCACTCTTAAACTGGAATCAGTGGAGCAGGATGGCTTTTTAAAGAGTTTGGACATGGTTGGTCAGGGGACTGATCAGCTGTCATTCAGCTCCTGAGACAAAGCATCAGCTCCAGAGACGGCAGACGGTCCTTGGGAGAGGTTCATGGTCAGGAAAAGGACCTCAGTGTGGTTTTGAACGAGAAGCTGCTTGAAGCCTCCTTTGCCAGACAATGACACATCAACAATGATGAAGTGTTCTTAGGAATCAGAGGGGAAAAATGCTGTTCTGTACTGAATTTAGAATTTTATTCTTTTTTTTTTAATTTAAATTTTATTTTTTTAGAAAATAAACTTATCCTGTTAGAATACAAACATCAGTTGTCAGACAGCTCTTGATGAAACTGGCCTCTGTCCTCCATGCGACTAGTTCAGCCAAGGAAAGAAAGCAATCCACTAAAAGCAAAGCTTATGGGAGCCTGGGGAAGCTGGGACAGGAGTAAATTCATCCATGCAGCAACTAAGCTGCAGCAAGAAGGAACAGCTAATGAAAATAAAAGCCTGACAGAAGAGATTGAAAAAAAGAGAGCCATGAAGCCAAGCTTAGATGAGGAGAAGAGAGGAGAGGAGAGGAGAGGATTTATTCCCCAATGAGACTAATAAGGATTCTCAAAGCCTAGGGTAAACAAGAAGATGGGTGGCCTAAAGCCTGAAGAAAAAGGCAGTGACAATCACCATCAGTGACCTTGAACTCTTGACACAGCCATCAGCCTGCATTGCTAACGCACTCCTGTGGGGAATTTGCCATATAGGGCTGTCCACGGTTTCTTTTGCAGGACAATTTTCTCCAAGACATTCAAACAAGGAGATATGTGGGTAGCACAATTGAACTGTATCAAAAACATGGTGGGAATTTCATCCACTTCAATAAAAAGATATTTATTATTACCTGAAAATTACTATTCAAACATCACATGCTACACTATACCAACTATATCATAGTATACCAAATATCAAGAATGCTGAGTACCTGAATGAAAGGGAAGAGCAGTCCGACTGCGAAGTTGGAGAGCCAATTGACTGTCCCAGCTATCATGAATGCGGCCGGCCTCTGCGATTGCTGGAAAAACTCTCCAGTGAGGACAAATGGAATCCCACCTGAAACAGGGTCCAACAAGTCAGTGGTTTTAGTAAACTTCCTCTGCCAACAGCTGTTTCACTTACGGAGATGAACATGCTCCGTGCTGCACACCTCAGTGACTAGCACTGCTCTCAGCTCTCTGTGCAGGTGTACACAGGGGCTTCTGAGCCAGTAAAAAGTGATTTGTCAAAATCATACTTTAGAGAAGTGACACCTTCCCCTTTCATGCCACCACATCTCCTGTTTTACATCTTTTCAGTGATGGCAAGCAGGTAACAGAGCAGTGAATCCACACAACAGCTTCTAGAGTACCATGTGATGAGCCGTTTATTAAAAATAAGAATGATTGTTTCTACTAAAATGCTTGAAATTCTGAAAATTCAGAAATACTCCAAAATACTTTTGGACCTTAACAGCTGGAAAGATGGCTCCAAAAAGATTAAACAGTATTTTTTTATAATTATTACCCACTTTATTTCAGCAATAAAAAAGGCAAAACATCTGCTTCTCTATGAGCATACTTTTCATTGATGCATTTAATACATTCCCTTACTAGATATACTGCTGGCACTTCTGGCAAGGTCTATTCCTCCCATCGGCCAAGGACTCTGACCTCCATAATAACAAGCTCTGTTGAATACCACATTTGTCACTCATGTTTCCTTCCACTTAGGCAGTGGACTATTTTGTACAGCACTAGCATATTGCTGGCCTGACAATAACCCCCGGGGAATAGCTGTCTAGTAGCTGAAAGTCTCAATTTATGATCTTTGGCTTCTTTCATTCCAATAGGATATTTCAATAGAAATATTTCAATTTTTATAGAATAAAACATGGATTGCATTTGCTGATTGGCTACATATTTCAGTTAATGTTGCGCGTTAGACATGAATCTTGCAGAATTATTTCACCACAGTTTGGAGAACTGTAAACCTAGTAACATCAGCCAGCTCTTCAGTATTCTGGCGCTACCAATTTCTACCTCTAGGTCCTCATGTCTGCCGGTATTATCTGCCTCACCACGTAGCTTTGTAGGCGAGATCTATGTACACACATACTAGGTAAGTCCTTTCTCAGTTTTAAGCATTTTAACAAGTTAGTGTGAACAATCAAAAGCATATTAATGGACACTTCCTTTCAAAAACCTCTATAACAATCCTGACTTCCAAAATATATATAAATTAAGATACATACACCACCAAAGACTTATCCATCCACTGGATCCTATTGCATGTTTTTGCTTGATCTACGTGTTTATCTTTTGCGCTGCCCTTACTCTTGGGCAGTTGTGAATACAAGTGCTTTATGGCGACACATTGTCATGTAGCCCCTTGTGCTCAACGGCACTACACTTGAACACATGCAGCAGAAGCTGTCCTATAAGCAGTATGAGATAGGAACTTGTAAACACGTAACAGGACATGCAGATGACACACGGTATCAGATATTCCTCCATTCCAGATCTTTCAGATGCAGAGACCATGAATACGTGCATAAAGAAAGGCAACATGATGCACCAAAAGGCTACATATGTTAGTAGACATCACTCTCCATAATCAGCTAACGTGACTTTTTGTGAGAACATAGACTGCCAGTATAAATTACACCAAAAAAAGTACAGAGCAAATAAATTAATTTACTCTTACTTTATACGTAGGAAACTGAGATATGGAGAGTTTAGGCCATCCAAGCCCTAGTTTAGTGTCCTTCTACAAGCCATATGTAGTATCTGAATTCTGTGACTAAAAAAAATGACCTTTCCCAATAGCACTTTGAACATGTAGAATAAGCAGCTGAACAGGCATAACTTATCGAATTCAAGCAACATGGGGTCTATCAATCCTTGGTGGCTTCCATCTGTGACTAAAAAAAATGACCTTTCCCAATAGCACTTTGAACATGTAGAATAAGCAGCTGAACAGGCGTAACTTATCGAAATTCAAGCAACATGGGTCTATCAATCCTTGATGGCTTCCACTGCCTATTTTATCACACACTTGGGATTTGGGTTCAAATCCTAAGATATGGCAGGCAAAACAACAATCACATCTATTCTGCCAGCATCTGTTTTAGGTCTCAAATGCCATGCGAGGCAGTGGTTTGCCAGGGCACTTGCCCCTTGGAGAGAGGAATTGAAGGACTGGAAACACAGAAATCGTGTAAGATGATTTATTTATGATCATTTATTCTGTCATGCCTTTGCTGTAGGACAATCTACAGAGGTGTTGCTGTTCTGTCAGCAGAATAAAAAATGCTGTTTGAGACCCATTTGGGAAAACACACATTGTACCAGAGAGGAAAAAAGCCAGAGGCAAAAAAAAGACAAAAAAAAGTACAAAAGGACAGAAACATATCAGAAAGCATAAATGTTATGGAAATAAAAATGCATGGGCACTATCTTGGAAAAAGGTTCCTTGAAATTCAAATGTAATTTCTAGATACATATTAATCACCACAAAAACTTATTATCAGTCACATTTGCCACAAAAGCAATTCAATCTAATTTGAAAAATAATCAATTAAACTAGTGATGATAAAATACTATTTTGCAAAGTCTAAAAAAAAGAAATTAGCAGCTGCTCTGAGTTCTTTCAGATGTTCTGTAAGGAATGGGAAAGGTGGCACAGACCGACCTCCAGACTTTCTCGTGGCATAGACAAGCATCTCCACAGCATCACAAAACAGAGAAAGTCAGTTTCTGTAGAGGGATGTCTTAATTATATTGAAGCACCAAGGAGCCTGAAAAGAGAAACTGAATGAAGCCAAGCCATTGCTGTATCCTGCTATATGCCTGGAAGAGCAGACACTTGATCTTACTAGGATGCAGAGTGGGAGATGCGAATGCCTGCCAACAGCCACACCACTGTGAAGAAAACACTCCACAACTGAGTGAAGTGAAAAAGAAATTAGGGCAACCTGAAGGAAAAATGTAAAGCCTTAAGACACAAACAGTGAAGACACCTGAGATCAGCTGAACTGATAGCTCCAGGAATCCATCCCCAGCCAGTCCATCCCCAGTGTCAGAGGTGTGTTCAAGGACCCCTTTTCTCCTGGAACTTGGTTTATTTGAGAAACAAATTTGGGTGCATGGGATTGAAGGAAGCTGTAGTATGCTTTGACTAGGTAAGTTTGGATCGGGGCTGCAGTGTGCCACTACTCAGTCTGCGGATGCAGGCTTGGTGCTCCCTCCCTCTTTACAAAATCTGAGTCTGCGGATGCAGGCTTGGTGCTCCCTCACTCTTTACAAAATCCCAGGATTTTCCACCTTACTTTTTGAGTAGTTGAGTCATGACAATAGTATGGCATCTCACCAACCATTCCTTATAGAGTCAGTCTCATTGCAAGGTTCTCTACGTAATCACCAGGCTAGATGGGTCCATACTGGCCTGAGTTCAAATATAAATACTTGGAAACCACAGCCAGAAGCAATCCAACCAAACCACTGTATTTTTTGAAATAGTCTTTTTGTCATGGGTTTTGCAACTTTAACATGTGTTTGAACGTGGGTGAAATTGTTTCACAAAAAAGCTAACTGATGTTCTTTCTCATGGGGGATGAACCTTTCCCCTGGAAGGCTTTCTGCACAATTTTCAGTGAAACAGCTGTATTTGAGCTCTGATCATAAAACCAAAAATGTATATTAGGATTTCCTGTAGGAGCTTTACTTGGTTTATTTGAGAAACAAATTTGGGTGCATGGGATTGAAGGAAGCTGTAGTATGCTTTGACTAGGTAAGTTTGGATCGGGGCTGCAGTGTGCCACTACTCAGTCTGCGGATGCAGGCTTGGTGCTCCCTCACTCTTTACAAAATCCCAGGATTTTCCACCTTACTTTTTGAGTAGTTGAGTCATGACAATAGTATGGCATCTCACCAACCATTCCTTACAGAGTCAGTCTCACTGCAAGGTTCTCTACGTAAACACCAGGCTAGATGGGTCCATACTGGCCTGAGTTCAAATATAAATACTTGGAAACCACAGCCAGAAGCAATCCAACCAAACCACTGTATTTTTTGAAATAGTCTTTTTGTCATGGGTTTTGCAACTTTAACATGTGTTTGAACGTGGGTGAAATTGTTTCACAAAAAAGCTAACTGATGTTCTTTCTCATGGGGGATGAACCTGGCATTAGCATTTCCCCTGGAAGGCTTTCCACACAATTTTCAGTGAAACAGCTTTATTTGAGCTCTGATCATAAAACCAAAAATGTATATTAGGATTTCCTGTAGGAGTTTTTCAGCAAGGTAGCTTCTGAACATGAATTTAAAGAGGTAATGCATTGACCACAATAATTATGGTGATTAATTTCTAATACATGGTTCTTTTCAGCATTGCAGTGAACATAATGGAAGAAGCTCTTAACATACTGCAGTGCCATTGAAGTTTGTTATACCTGTAGCATGCTACTTCTATTGGAAATTACAAATTTCCTACTGCAGGACTTGTATATCAATGGGCTGTTTAATGAAACTAGATTAAGCCCACAGGACACAATATGACATGCAACAACACTTCTATATCTGTGTATTTTACTTATTTCCCTCCGCAATTAGTCCAGTTTACACTTAGAATCAATGTCATTTGCTGGTAAACATCCAGAATCTCAACCCAATAGTCCTTTATGCATGAACAGAATATTCTTGTATACAAGCTACAGATTTTCAAGTATATATTTAAATTTGCACAAGTATCAACATCTTTTCTTATGAAAAATTAAGTACACATATTTGTTTTGTTCAGTGAGCACTTACAAATAAACACTGCTTAGCAGACGTTACTCAATTCAGCGCAAAAATCTGAATACAGAAAACAAGAAAAAGGAAAGAAAATACTGAGATCCTCATTCTGTTTTTATCCAGTACCTAACTGGGAGTTGAACTCATGGCTATATATCTGATTTATGAAATGAAACTGTTAAAAGAATAAATGCCTAACACAAATCAGGGAGATTTATTACATTGGTAAATCTCCTCTACAGGCCTTGTGCCCTAAGAAGGCAAAGAGAAAGGAACTCACTCCCTGAGCCAGCAGCTCATCCTTCAATACACACTCAGGACAAAACTCTGTGTGTTCAGGTGGTGGCTCCACGGCCAGCCGTGGGGTTTCCAGCCCCACCAGGAGGACCACCCATGGCCGCACAGCCCAGTGGCCTCCTGCACGACTCAGCACTCCAAATTCTGCCCGTGCAGGAGGGAGTCTGGGAATCCTCAGAGCCCTGATTAGGGCAAGAGCTCCCAGACTTTCCAACTCCATGCTTTGAGAGAAGGAGTCTTCAAAGTGAGATGTTTTGAGAAAATAGGCAAGTACTTTGCAACAATGTTCTGTTTTGGAAAAAAAAAGTCTTGTGCAGCTCTAAACAAGATCAAGCAAAACAGCTTTTGACTGCAAGGCAAGGCATGTGGAGAAGACTGATATATCCTAATAGGGTCGGGAGATAAAGTACTATCTCAATGAAAGGCATCAATATTTGCAATTCAGGGGGCAAAAGACAACTCTAGAGGGCAGCTGTGGGAGAGAAGCAATGGAAGTGAGACAAAGATCCTGGAAGAAAACTGCTGGAAAAACAACCCAATATTCTTCGGTGAGAGAGCAAAAGGCTGTTAGTTTCTACCCAGACCTTAGCTATAAAAAACAAAAACCAAAAACCCCAACCAACCAATCAAAACCCAACCCACCAAACCCCATGGGAAAATATATTGCAGGAGTACTGCCAGCGAGGGATGCAATGCAACTACTGAGTTTCTTCCATCTCTATGGGTCTACATATAGGATAAGAACTTTGCAAAATACGTATCTCAATCTTTAAAGAGTTGTTCTGTAACCTGTCAGATTATTTTAACTTGTACCATATTTGACAGAATAATACCCCACCAAGTAACAACATTACATAGTCAGATACGACGGCTGTATTGCCCAGCTAATCCTTTTGAGAGAATTGGGAGCAGAACGTGTGATAGGGGTGTACTGAGTCACAGCTTCATGCTACAGACTCTGCTATCTGTCTCCAGCTCTTCTCCACAGGAGAACTGTTGATCTCATCTACCGCAGAATTAAGCAAAACAGGCAGTTCGCTTGTATAAAACAGTATAGTTCATTAACCACGTTAATTTGTACCATTTGAAGAGCATGGTCTTTTCTGCCTTAGATTAAAGGCCACTTGAATAAAGAACATTTAAAGCTAAGCCAGTCTATGGCAAACCAAAAATGCAAACCATAACACCGAATTGGAAAACATAAAATAATACAAAAACTGGCAAAAACCATTAATATAACAATTAGTACCTATAGTTATTAACAGTCTAGTTTTTAATACAAGTTTGTGGAAAGGGTTTTTGCATTGATTTACTGGCCTTTGGTTTAGCATCTATAAAACCTGTTACTCTCACAGCATATAGAAAGCCAGTCTGGAAGTGTTCTGAACTTTGTTGGTGCAAAGTAACCCACATCATTCAGGGTAAATAAACAAACTAATCAATGGTGCAGAACAAAAATATTGATATACTCTGTTGTAACATCATTAGTTAAAAATGTTAATTCTTGGTTCTCAGGTAATTTACACTAAAACAGTTGACATACAACAACAAGGCTATTAGCTAATGAGGAAACCACACAATATTCTTTCTACGTCCATTTAGGTAACTATTTCTAAAACAGATATTCCATGTAATTTAATAATTCCGTAAGAATACCCTTATCTGAACCATCTGATAATTTCTTCTTCAGTGAAATTCTCCCTCTCTTGAATCAGTGCTTTTTCCTATAATTTTTAGTTCCATAAGGCAGTGCTCTCAAGCAGAATTTTATGAGTGGTCATTTACTGACTGAATCATTTTTCTCTGAAAATTTGTTTAATGCAGGCAAAATACTTACTACATAACTGATGAACCCCAATAACTTCAGTACTTTTAAGATATCGTTCTTTATATGAGTTACAATAATTCCTTTTAAATACAGCTGTTTCCTGGAAGCCTGAATAATACATTCAATTTTTAATAGCTTTTCCTTTTTTGCTTTTTTTATTGTAATAGAAACCAGCAGTTCAGACATAGGCCATTCTGCCAACTGCTGTACAAATCCAACACAGCTTTTTTTGGTGTTTTGGTAACACTTTCAATCTGGTGGGGTATTTTGTGATTTTTTTTTGTTATTGTTGTTGTTTGATTTTTTTTTTGTGTTGGCTTTTTTTTTTGGTAAAAACTGAGCATCAACATTAAATTTCTACTGTGGTACTTAGCAATATTTCTTTTTGCTTCACCATTATAATTCTGCATAACTACTAAAGAATAAAATACGATTAAAAAATACACTCAACTTTTAACTACATGTAAATAGTCTTTTAAACATTCTGCTATATTTTCAGACTCACTTTATCATATCAGGACCCTAATTATAGCCTGACTTTCTGTTCTTCTATTTGAACGTGAAGAAAAAATTTCTTCACTGAGCTATGACTAAGAGTCTTCATGATATAATTAATTTTATAATTGTTCTCAGTAACAATGATGATCAGACACTGATTAACATAACTTCTGTTAATATTACGTTATTAAAAACAATGATCTCAATGATGAGATCAATGATGAGAGAGTTTTCACTTTAATAAAGGCGCAGAAGTGTCCCTTACATTTTCATCCACTATACAGATGGCAGTATCGTGGAAATACCTGAATTAAAGAGTCACAAGTGTGATCTGTCCTAGGTAAGTGAAATATTCATACAGTCACATCACTATGGTAGGACTGAAAACAGAAAAAAACCCAACTCCTATCTAGTCTAGGTTTATTACTTCTGCAATAATCTACTGAAAAAAATGTAAAGTCATCAGACATGTTTGCCCTGTCAGGAATTCAGATTAACATCCATTAGCACAAAATGCTGCTGGTTGTGAACCTATGCAAGCTAAAACAGTCTTGAAAATACAGTGTGGCATGTCAGGCTTTCCTCACGAAATATTTCCTCACGAAATAAACAAATTAATCATAGTAGCAGTGCACAATTATGTCATTGTATAGCTGCATTCATCCTGAAGGACCCCAAGAGTAAAAATAGTGGAGAAAGTTTTCAGAGAAGCTGGGACAGAAGTCTCTCTCTGTCTTCCTTCTCCTGTTTAAGATGGGTAAAAGACCACGTCTTCACCGTTTATGATTTCTGGAAACTGTTGAAGTCTTTAGGACATGGGGCCTCAAATGCCAGCGATTAAAGAATTTGGCTACTGCTCCAGGATGGTAGACAGGGTATGGAGAACAGTAGATGTAGAACTAACGAATGTAGGACAATAAAAATATTTTATTTTCCTTACTATGGCTGATAACCAAAGCAGATATAGCAAATAGCAATATCTGTTTGCTACCAATCAGAAAGGAAAATGAACAAAGAGCCAGAAGGTGCCCTTTGACCAGAAGTACCAGCTTGAAGAAAGACAGTAAGTCTTGCTGCAATGAAAGATATAAATCTTCTTTCTGATGAAATTCAGAAAGAAGTTGCCAAAGCCATAACTGAGCGTTCCCAAAAAAGTGACGTTTCCGGAGTAGGACAGATAACATCTGGAGATTCAAAGGAAACAACTGCTTATTCGGTCAAACTGACACCATCAGACTACCCTTATTCATGCAATTGTCCTTCTGACCTCTTTTTCCCCCTGAAAGTCTCTTACTGCTGTTTATTTAGCTTTCTATGTAGTAGGCTGGCTATCAAGAAACGGTGTCTAGACCCTAGAGCAACTTTCATTGCAACATAAAACTAGTAAACATTTGCATTTAAATGCTAGCCATGGAGCTTAGACAAAAATAGATGAGATGAACTTAGAACTTCTCTTTGCTGTGCATTGTGCCTGGGCACAAGGAAGATAAAATATTTTTATTGCCTTACATTTATAAGTTTTACATCTACTGTTCTATATATTTATTAGTTTGCACTTTTGTAAGTATAAATATTTTATACTAATTCACAGGAGAATCAGTTATTTTTTTATTAGGCTTTCTATATTCAGTCCCCATTAATCTGAATAATGTACCTAAGTCAATTACACAGCTTTTGAATAAATCAATTTTTCACGGTTACATGAAGCTCTGAAACACATGGGTGCATTTTTCCAGCAGTAAATTTCTTAAGTGTTGGAGTTGTGAGCCATCAGCAAGTAATTAACGATCATTCAGGAAAACATGTTACTTCAGGTTAAGAGGAGTGCTCTCAAGTGTCAAAGCATTCACATTTTGAAAGCTTCAATTAAGATAATTTGTGAAATCTATTGTTAAAGCTATAAAGT
>NW_009196930.1:0-10860 GCF_000690835.1 Fulmarus glacialis | reverse complement strand
CTGCTGATAAGAGCTCCATGTGTCATCTCCAGCAATTCCTTTGTCCAGATACTATTACCTTTAAAACACTAGGGGTTCCTTTTTCTTTAGAACTTCCACTAATTACAAAGAATTGAAATCACTTCTGTAACAGAACTGTTAAAAGCTACACATTTACTCTATGGTACTCTTTAAAGAGAGAAGTACTCAAGCAAAACATAAAACAGGTATTAATCCCAAAATATATATTGAGTAACACAAAATATATATTGAATAACGCAATATTATCTCCCCCCCCAAAAAATTCAATGAAGATGTGGCCAGATTGAAAGCAATTCTAGTTTTATTTCTTAACAGCCCAAAAACTCTGTTCACTGAAAGGCAACCAAAAGATAAATTCTCACGTGAAGCCCTTAAACTTCCCATCCCTTCATCTCCTTGACTTAGTAGAAGCAGTTGAAAATACTCCTGCCCCCAAGTGTAGGCAGGAGCTTTTTCCATTGCTAGAGAAAACCAGAGAAGGAAAGGTAAATCAGATCTCCTGTTGCTGTGCTTCACAGCCCACACAAATGAAAGCAATGGCATTAATATGGCAGGCCGTGATGGCTGGCAGCTGGGAGGCTAAAACGCCAACCCTAAGGCTCTTTGTGTCGGATGGACGGTAGTCTGCAGCAATGGAGTGGCACAATGAGGCAGGGGATGGGGCCAGAGATCCCTCAGCAAATCTTCAACTGAGACTGGTACGTTCTGCATAATAATCATGTATCTCCACGTTATTATGAGTTCCTGAAATGAACTGTAATTCATGTTTGGCATATTTAACTGCTTTTAGTGCAGCATGTTTTAAATCTACTGTTGTGCCCACAAAAGCCTTACAACTATCAACAAACCAAACCTTTTCTTAAATACCCAGGAAAACTAAAGGCTATTTCTACACAAATACCCTTCTTACCTGATGCGGGAACTATCTGACATTATCAAAGGATGCTTACCTGCTGGAAAGACTGTAAAAGCTTCTAGTTTACAGAATAAATGACATTTTGAAAATTAACCTAAACTTTCAAATCTACCACTTTTTAATTAAATATATAGCAAAACGGGTTTATTTGTTTCTTTTTAACATGATACACTTTTCTAGAGCAAAGAGAAGTTTTTTTCCACTCAAGCAAGCTCCAAACTCTTTCTCAAAGTGTACTGAAAGAATGCCTCTGTGGGAGGCCACGAGCATTAGAAATTCTTACATCCCACTCTAAGTGGAGAAGCTGACACAGCATCACACAAAGCTTCTGTAAATGCCTATTTCAGGCAATAATACTGATGCTGCCTTTCATTTCAGTACTTTTATGTCTATGTGTGTGCTATCACACCTTTATTTGTGCTTCACATCCAAGAGAAGATTTTTTTTTTCTTCCCTGATGGCATTTCAGATTGAACAAACCTCATGACTTTCAAAGTGACCCTTTTATCACAACCGCTCCGCTGTCAATACAGCTGCATGTTGGCATTCAGAGTAAGAGCACAGGCTGATTTAAACTTTAAATATCAAAATATCTTTGATACACCTCAGGGTACAGCAATAATTTCCTCCAAGTTTTATTTTGTTTACTTCATAATGTCAATTTAACACATGCTGAATATACCATTATCATGTTTCTATTGTGTCTGTATTCAGCTGTGCTAGGAAAGACTTCACACACACTCAATAAATCATGACAAGTAGTATAAAAATTATAAGACAAAACTCTCAAAAAAGATACAAAAAGTAAGTGAAACATTTTTCTGAAATGGTCTGGTTTGTTAATGTTTCTTAGCTGTGTCTGAAAATGCAATTGCTATAAAAAGCAACAGTCGAAAAATGAAGATCTCACTACCATAAAATTACTATTTTTTCAAATTCCATCACAGAGTGAATTTTATCGATTTCCCTCTTCTGTGATGAGAGTGTGACTGGAAACATACCACTGATCTGATTTTGTCATCTTTATGCATACTGAATAGGAACTTATTTTAGAAGTAGGAATTGAAGCAGAATCACACTGATTCACGTTTGATCCTATTCACACTAAATTCAGCTTTACACAAACTCCAGTGAAGTCGGCAGGACTTCTTCTGAAGGGAAGCGCCACGCATCCACAGAAATACCTACAGGATTTAGGACCAGAATAACTACTTCTAAGACGTTACACAGCATATGAGAGTAAAGTCAAATGCCCTGAAGCGACTATGTAAGAACTAACCAGAGACTCCTGCTTTCTTCTCACCGTAGCAGCACCGATTTAAAAATAGCAGCTACTGATGGAAATTAATTCAGGGGCTGCACGCGCTACGTAATGACCAGCTAGAAAATCCTCTCTCAGAACACGCTCATCTTCGCAGACACACGGGCTTTTTGACAAATGGAAACAAAGAAGGACTTTACACAGAGGATCAAGCATCTCACTTACAGATAAAGGAAGAACACAGGACTTGGAGATAAAGGAACACAGGATCAGATTGGATCATCTGGTTCAAATCCAATCTTCAGCTGTTTCAGGCAGCATTTCATACAGTCCTTTCAGAAATTTATAAACTCTGTGTTTAGCTTCTCCTTTTGCTGTTTCCATTGAGAAGCTGATATAGAACTCGGCTCCTCTAGTGGATAGGAGTTTTCTTCCAATTTCTACTCTCAATTTATTCATGGCTAGCTAGCACCTAGGTTTGGGTTTTTATCGTGATTTTCTGCATTCTGCATTCTTGCCTTCAGCTTATTCTCTCTTCTCAGTGTTATTCTCCCTTTCTATTTTCTTCACCTTCACAGTAGCGCTTCTTTGCAGCCTTCCTGGCAAACTGCTGCATGAGCAGTTTTGTGCTCCAACATTCAGCTGAAAATGTTCTCTTACTATGTTGCTTTGATCTGTTTTCTCTATTGATTTTTTTTTTTTTTTTTTTTTGCTTGTTGTCTCCTTAGGAACCAGAACCAATCCCCTCAGTCCTTTCTATTTACTCTTTGCTGGATGACAATTCTTCAGTTGAAACATTTCACATATTTATTTCAGGTCAAATGTGTGATCAAGAAAAACATTTCCATGAAGCTTCTGCCTTTTTCTTGAAGTGAAACTGTAAAATTATCTACTAACGTGTTCCCATAATCAAAAGTAATATTGGAAAACAGTATGTTTCTCTACAACCAAATACCTTCACTCGTGTATAATTAATGGCACAATGAAGCAACTGTCTGGAACAGCATGGCTCCTTAATCTATAAAACAGTAAGTGACTTTTGAAGGGTATTTTTCTTTCAGATCATAGATTGACTACCTTGAACATAAGGGTCCCTTTAAGTTTTAGTAAATGCATGAAAGCTTTCTGCTGTTTGTCTTTTGATAAAATGATGAAGTACCAAACCACACGCATGCCTGAACGTACCTGTTGTTAGCATTACTGTTTCAGTCCCTAGCAATATGCCTGAAAAACATTTGCAAGCTGAAAAGCTGAGTTCAGAAAAATGAAACAAATTAAAAAACCCCACAGTTTATAGTAACAGCTGATCCTAGCTGTAAAGGAGCAGATGGGACTTACCCATATGTTATCAGAAAGTGGGAGACCACACAACATCTAAGCTATCAAAAAAGTATCAGATGTTCTAAAAGAGAGAAAACATAGTATTTTTAAAGGCAATTTTATGCTCTAGAAAGTTACAGGGTTTACTCCGAAGAATGCTGAAATGCTCTAAATAACTACAGAAAGAATTAAATAAGACACTAAACGTTAGTAATACTATGACAATAGTACCTTTTTAACCAATACAAACAAATGACGCTCAGCCTTCCACAAAAGTCTAAAAACATTAAAAATCGGCAACTTAATAATAAAGAGTATGCATTAATTTTCTTAGGGAAAAACCCTTTTACTGACCAGAAAGGTGGGAAAGTTATTCCTAAACTTCAGCCTTGTCTTGTTAAACTACCAGACTGCTGCAAAAGAATGCTAGATATTGAAGTGTGACATTTCCCTGCTAAAGGGGGGGTCAGAAAATATCACTGAGAAGAAAGCAATAAGAAATAGCCATTCAGTCTGGAAAAATCTGAGGTGATAAGGTAAAATTGTACAAGACCACAAGAAACTTGAAGAGGGAGGAAGGGGATCAATTGTTCCGCTTCTTCCAATGCAAGACCTAAAGGACATCACGGAAAGCAAAACAAAGGATGTCTTCATGCACATGAGAGGTGGTAGACATGGAGATTTCTTTGCTAAAGGATGCTAAAATTTTGCACAGTTTCAGACAGAGAATGAAAAAATTCATGGAAGACTACAAAAATCTTGGAAACTGTGTCTCAGGAAGACCCTAAATTGAAAAAAATGTGTACTGGTTCTGGAAAAGTATCTCACCTGCTTGCCCTCTTCGTACTTTTCTCTAGACACTCTCTAACAGCCACTGCGTCGGACATGTGTTAAAAAATGTGTTCTTTCCTACCTACTTCCTCTTGCTAAAACTCTAACATTAGTAGGAAATGAAAGATAAGATTAATTTTCAGCAGTGACTTTCCCATTAAAAGAAATTATATCTTTGTATACCATGACACTCCACTGGCATTGCACACTTCCCTGAGAAAAAACTTAGTTCCTTAGTATATGTATAAGAGAGAGATATATATATACACACACACATATATGCTGCATCTGTCACATATAGGGTACCTTAGTATAACTGTCACAGTATAGTTTTGTACAAAACAAAGCCAATTTTAAATCAGTCAGTAACTGCGAGTGAGTAGCACTTGCCCTATTTAGGAAGATCCAGAAATACAGATTTCCCACTGGACAGAGTTCCAAAATAAAAAAGCAGAAGTACAAACTACTCAATTTTGATCTTTCTGTAGTAATTAAGGACTCAAAATCCTTGGTAGCCTGCTTGACTATCTATAAGCAAAACGCTTTTCCTTATAGTCACTCTGCACCTTTCTTGTTTCAACATATGCCTTTTGTCTCTGAAGAGTTCCCACGACACACCACCAACAGGAGCCTGGCTCCGTCATCGCAACACCCTCCTCATAGGTACGGAGGCTGCCTAGGTGCCCCCAAAGCTGTCTCTTCTCCAGGCTGAACAAGTCCAGCTCACCCAGCCCCTTCTCACAGGGCTCCTGTCCCTGACTTGGAGAGTCTCCAGTGGACTTGCTCCAGCTTATTGATGTCTTTCCTGTAGTGGGAGGTGGGGGTAAAACTTGACACAGTAATTGCACTCAAATATTGAAGTTGTGCCTTGTGATACAAAAAGCAGTGGATGTCTCACTTTTTGATAATACTTTCTTTGTTCAGAAAAAAATATATATGCTCTTTTCTCATTCATCCATCTTAAAACATGGCTAATGACAGAAGTTGCTTTCATATTCTGAAAGAGAACTGCTCCCAGCTAAGAGGTAGCCAAGTAGTTTAGAACTCCCAAGTCCCACTAAACGGAACAGAAAAGTTTCACTGAAGATAAATCTGGCCCCACTGAAGTCAGCTAAAATATTGCTATTTAATTACAGAGGAACCAGAATATGATTCTTCGCAACTTCTTCTCAACAGCTGAAGTGTCAATTAACAAAATTTTCATAAAAAGCAAAGCAATGTTCAGTGCTACTGAGATATTCCCACTATTGTCAGGTACTACAAATGTTTGAACATACACAGGAAAGGTGGAGAACCCAACAAGGTAGCTACTGATACAGTATTAATGTTCTTTGGCTTTAAAAGCGATAAGCACAATGAAAAACGCAAAAGAAGATTTAATTTTAAGGAATTTCTGTAGAAAGCAAGTAAGTAATATCAAAAAAACCCTGTTTGTCTTGCATATATCTGCAGACGCTGCTCCAAAGAGAGTGCAAAGTACAACAGAAAATCCTGAATAGCATTGGTAAAAGGAAAGAAGCTAAGTGAAGAAAACCAGAACCCATTCTGAAGAATGGTGAGGTGAAGAAGAAATGTAGAGGGTTATCTTAATATGTTGAAAATGCAACATGTAAGAACATACTGATCTGCAAGTTCTAAAAATCAGTGGAACATGTCTGTAATATGGAAAAAAATTACAATTTGTTTCAACAGAATTTTTTTAGAAAAAAACAAAGGTAGATGTTGCAAGCAGCTGCACTTACTTAAATTATTTGAGCTACTTAAAACACTGGAAGGGAAGTTTTCAAGAAGTTACAAATCAACATTTGACTTTCCTTAGGCATTCAAAATGCAAGAGCAGTTCTATTCCACAGAATTCTTCTTTTAAAAAAAAAAAATCTCATTTAAGAAACATATATCCACAATACTAGGGACTTAGCTGAACCTGAGATTTGTTCTTACGGAAGGACAAAGCGATTGCAAGATTGGTTGTACTATTTGTTTTGCAAGAAGAGCTGGAGGTGAGGAAGGAGAACAGTCTTCGTAGGCCAGTACAGTCCAACATTAGGTGCGTTAATGACCCTAATCAAGCCTGTTTGACTCCTTCCTTCTTCCAGTCAGCTACCATATGCAAAGGAATAAGCACAGAGATTAGTGACAAACTATTTTCCCAGAAGCGAGGGGAAAAGGAATATTTTGATCTTCTCCTCATTTTCCTCTAAAGCAGCATAATTTTTCCTCAGCTTTTCCAAAAGAGGATCCACAGCATTACAGCCATGTTTCATTAGAGTCACACACATCAGCAACTCTTTCTTTCCCCAAATAAACCACAATCAATTAATTAGATCACTTCAGTGGTGAAGATGTATAAACAGTTGATTAATGTTTAATGTCAAACTCTTTATAAAGAAAAAGAGGCAATAAATGGTGCACGAAAAAACCTGAGAACTCAGGGGAACAGAAGTCTTGCTTTCAGGTTTTCAGCAGAAAACCTGTGAAAAAACTCCTAAAAAGCAGCTGATTTTTCCCACTTTTGTGGAGAACAGTTGGTAAGAGAATCTTTGAAAATTTAAGCACTGTTTTGACATCTTATTCTGTATGTGTATTGAATTTGGATTAAATTCCTCTTTATCTATCTGCAAATAATTTTTGTTAACATTTCATTATTTGATAACTGCAGGATCCAATTCTGATCAAGTATCCGAAGGCTAGAGCAACACTGTTTAGAGAAATACTACACTCAGGTAAGTATTTGCATATTATGCGTATCTATTAAAATGCATGTCTTTTCCAAAGACATGATGCAATTAGAATCAGGATAGAATTAGGATAAATTAGGTTGGAAAGGACTTCTGGAATTCAGCCTCTGGTCAAAGCAGGGCTAGCTGCTCATGAACTTGTCCAGCTGAGGTTTGAATAGCTCCAAGGATGGAGATTTAGAGGCCTCTTTGAGCAATGTCTTCCAGTACTGAACCACTCTCAGTGTAAAATTTTTTCTCTTCTATCCAGTCAGAATTGCCCTTGCTGAGCCTTGACTGTTGCTCTTGTCCTTTCATTCTACACTTCTGAAAAAGGTCTGGCTTTATTACTTTTTTATACCTTAAACATGTTCTTTGTTAAAGCAAATAAAATACAAAAATTATGTCCTGGGAATACTGGATTTTCTGTAAAGTTGCATCCATCTCGAAGTAATCAAAACCGGGCTGGGGAAATAGATGTGATAAACTCATTATAACCTACAAAAACAGTTGCCTGAGGGCATCAGACTTGAAATGTATGAGAGTATGTGTAAACCCTCTTGCACAGCACTTCTCTATCTTTGGAAAGGAAGAGAAGAAAGGGACCACACACAACTTTCCCCCTCCTCCACCGGTGTCCAATTTGCATCCTACCGGCATTGAACTGCTAACACAAGTGTTGATAAATAAAACAGTCAGCTTCCAGTCTGAGTGTTTTTTATAGATTTACAAAATCATAGCAATCCTACAATAATAGCCAACATTTTAATTTGGTACTGGTTTAGGCACTAGTTCTCAATTATGCTGACAGCTAAGTGGGAATGCTGGGTACATGGGTTTTTATCAAGAATATTGCTACCACTTTGTGTTGCTATCACCTTTTACTGTCTTAGAACGCTTGTGGTGATCAGATAAGGGTAAAGTGAAGTTCCGTACAAGCAATTTGTTAACATAGTGCCAGTGCAAAAATACCTGTGCTTTGATGTACAAAGAAACATGAAAAAATATAGACATACCTGGTCCAATGCAGAACGATGCAATGATTGCAAGGATGCAAAATATACTGAGGTAAGGAAGCCAATGCACGGTTTCCTGGTAGGTAAAAGACATTCACGGTTAAGTATATTGTGCGTACCAATATTAAAAAAATCACAGATAATAGATAGTGTTTTCCATGATTCTTTCTCTATTTCAGAATTTAGTCTAGGATTACTTTAGAAAATCACAGTATTTCTGTAGAACTTTATTAGATTATTTGTATTAAAGGTCTTGGTCTCTGTGGAATCCCTGTAGAAAAACACTAGACAAGCTCTTGCACCACAGAAGTCACAACTCCGAAAGTTTACAATTTCTTGTGCTAAAGTTCAAGCCATCCTGGAAAACAGTTTTTCTTTCCACTGAACAGATCCGGTGCCTCCATCCTCCTCAGGTATTTCAGCCATGTTTAAAAAGAGCAATTATGATGGCCCATAGAGCTTCAAAGTTCCCCAGTTAGAGGCTGGGCTGAAGTCTAGACACAATTGACAGCTCTATCTGAACCTTAGCAAAGCACATGAAAGCCATAGTCCAGGGATTTTAGCCGTAATCTGATTTTGCAGACAAGGAGGGCCATGGGTGCAAATAACAGGTACAGGGAAAAGAGAACAAACTATAAATGGTTCTTTAATGGAATTGTAAATGGAATAATTTTGGAGTTCTCATCTGAACTCAGATACAAGGTCTCTAAAGGCACTGAGAGAGAGAAGGTGCAAAAACAGAGTAGATACAAATTCCCCTGAGATCAAGCCTGTTTGTACCCCAGGTCTTTCATTCAAAGCAATACCTAATCTCTCATACTTAACAGATTGAGACACTTCTGAAAGGAACTAAAACTGGTAGGCACTCAAACTTCAGAGAGTTACAATAGCTGAAGGTCCTCACGGATCAGACTAGGTTTTAAAAGATCTGGAAGAGAATTTTTTACTGTTTACTTGCAGTAACAACTCTCTTCCCGACAGCTGTGTTACAGTTGTCACCATGGGTACGTGAAGTAAAGCTCTATTGTGCTGTACATACAGGTAAGTCAAATAAAACTTTGCAATGGTGTGGCGTACACCTGCTAGTCAAACTGACTTACTGACTCTCTTCAACCAAGAAACAAGATTTGAAAGTCAAATTAATGGCAAGAGACAGGAATCAACAACAGCAGAAAAACAACTTGATGAAAGACCACCCAAAACCATGCCATTGCAGACTGTCAGTTTTACTCCTCAAAAGCCCTCAGGAATGGAAAGAAACTGCATCGTTATGAAAATGGAAGTTAAACAAGGAAAAATGACTCAGGGTTCAGTATTTAGATTGGTTTAATCATCCTCCTCTGACCATTTGAAATAGCTGGGGAACTGACTGCTAATAACATCTGAGAATTTAAGTGCAGATGTTCTGCAAAGGCTGTGTCTTTGTATTTTCAATAAAAATATCACAAATGTAACTTGAAAGAAACAGCAAACGTGGAAATTTTTCACTGCTGAAAAAAAAATCCAAGTCTAAGAATAAGAATGACACATAAAATACAAAAGAAATCTCAAAAAGACTGCATTACAAAGATAAAAGCACGGAATATGGGTAAACTATTTACCCAACTATGGGTAAAATTATGTTCATAATAGTTCATGATACGCATGAATCTTTGAGTTACGAGACTGAATGTGACAAAGTCCCTATAGCTTTTTAATGCAAAAGCTGCTATGGCTAACCATAGTACATTGAAACCAACAGATTCACAAAGAAACAAAAGAGACCTTCAAACCCTTATGTCAAACTGATTAAAAGGACTGGCTTACGTAGGAGTGCTGAGGCAAATGAGTATTGAGCACCTGGTGTTTAAAATAGGCCAAAGAGAGAGTAAAAATATGTAGTGACTGTAGTGTTACCTGTAAAGTCAGAGAGACGGTAAGTACTGCGAAGAAGACAACCATCAACCCAAAACCCCCGATGAGAAGAGGCCTGCGTCCGAGCCGTTCAATAACTAAGCCCTGGAAAACAAAAAGTGCCTTTGACTTTCTTGATAAAGCACTGAAGAACTCAGACCATGGAATATGTTCTCCTAGTAAATACGAACACTAAAAATAAAACCATGAGAGTTGATTTTGTACTATTTATCAGCTACGATGTGTATGTAATCATGTTCACAATTCTGTTTACGTATTTCAACCTCTTTGAAAAAACAAGTCAGCATAGCATCCTTATTTAAAACCACTGAAAAAAATGGGAAACCATCAAAACTAGTACTTGTCAATAGTTTTATGCCTGGATTTCCTCCTACAGAACAAATATGACCATATTGATAAGAAAAATGTGCAACTGGTAAATTCAACTTTAATACCGTTAGCATGGTAGATTTCAAAGTTACTACTACATTAAACTTCTTCCATAACAATTTAATAGTAAAACAACGACTGTACATTAGATATAAAAATAATTAATATGATGATAACTACACAAAGTTTGATTTTTTTCCTATTTATCATTTATCTTTTTAGGGGAAAAATAACTCTACATTGGTTGAACCGCTTACAAATTTATACCAAATTCCTATAATAATATTCTTAAAATATGTAATTTTTAAATGTCAAAAAGTTCAAACATTTTGACTATTTCTTAATTTCAGCATCTCTCTGAATTTAAGCTTAAAATTTAAGCTTAAAAACTTTTTTGCATAGATTAAATAATTTTTTATTAATCTAAAATTTATTTTTAATTTCTTTTTTGTCCAAACACAGAAAAAACATTTAATCATGATCTAGGATAGTTAA
>NW_009196929.1:0-6692 GCF_000690835.1 Fulmarus glacialis | reverse complement strand
CCTGAGGAGAAGAACTTGGGAGTGTTGGTAGGTGAGAAGCTCAACATGACCTAGCAATGTGCGCTTGCAGCCCAGAAAGCCAACCATATCCTGGGCTGCATCAAAAGAAGCATGACCAGCAGGTAGAAGGAGGTGATTCTCTCCCTCTACTCCGCTCTCATGAGACCCCACCTGGAGTACTGCATTCAGCTCTGGGGCCCCCAACACAAGAAGGACATGGACCTGTTGGAGCAAGTCCAGAGGAGGGCCACGAAGATGATCAGAGGGCTGGAGTACCTCTCCTATGAAGACAGGCTGAGAGAGTTGGGGTTGTTCAGCCTGGAGAAGAGAAGGCTCCGGGGAGACCTCATAGCAGCCTTCCAGTACCTGAAGGGGACCTACAAGAAAGCTGGAGAGGGACTTTTTACAAGGGCATATAGTGTTACGACAAGGGCTAATGGCTTTAAACTGAAAGAGGGTAGATTTAGATTAGCTATAAGAAAGAAATTCTTCACTATGAGGGTGGTGAGGCCCTGGAACATGTTGCCCAGAGAACTTGTGGATGCCCCATCCCTGGAAGTGTTCAAGGCCAGGTTGGATGGGGCTTTGAGCAACCTGGTCTAGTTCTTCCTGGTCTAGGAAAATGTCCCTGCCCATGGCAGAGGGGTTGGAACTAGATGATCTTTAAGGTCCCTTCCAACCCAAACCATTCTATGATTCTGTGATTCTGTGAAAGATGCAGCAGGGCAGAGGCTAACAATCGTGGGCACAGTCCCCACCCCAGGAGCAAACTTGCTGCTCGGTTCCTTCCTTGGTGGTGAGGAGAAATGGCATGACAAGGCAGGGGCTGGATGGCTCATTCCTGCAGATGAGATTTTTAAAGCAAAAAAGGCATGCTTGGTTTACGTTTTCCCCCGTCAGGGAAGAATAGGACAGTCTAGATCCAGCTGGTGCAGGTCCTCTGGCTCCCTCCTATTCAAAATCACATGTAAACCAAAATCTTCTGAACTATTGCCTACTAATGGGCATAAACACTGCCTCTTTTGACAACATTACTTGATGAAATTTCTGACTAATGTCTTTTTTCCTTTAGTAAATCTGGGTGCAATACAGTATTTTTGTGCAACAAGTTCTGGGAAATATTCCCACCCCAGTATTTTGCTAAACATGGGATTCAAATAATGACCTATTTCAGGAAGTTTCAGAGACAGTGTTCAATGAGGTGCTCTTGGACCCCCTCTGAAACTTTCTGGTTACTCAGTATGCTAACTAGTTCAGTATACTTTATACTCAAAGGACAGTCCACAGTATCTGGGAATACTTGCTTTCCACAAACATAACACTTGCCTTCAGCTTTTTTCAGATTTTCTTTTCCCATTCTCCTTGTAAATTTGTTATTTTGGGGGGGACCAATAGTAGAGAGCTTCCCAAAACCTCTGTGCTAGTGAGAAAGCCTGCCATAACAGACCTGTAATTGAATGACCAGGAAATGCAAAATAACTGCCATAAATGGAGCAAATCTCATCATATATTAATCTCCAGGGTAACACAGACCAGAGGAAATTTCTGATGTGCTCTGGAAATGAATGAGTGATGTCTCTATTGAGCACCAGTAAGGTCTTTGGGCTGAACTGCAAGAAATTAAGTGCAGCAGAGAGATCTTGGAAAAGGTCTCTTGAGCAGATACAGGCAATCCTGTTACTTCCCAGAGCACCTCTCCTCTCTGCAGAAATAAACAGTAAAGAAGGGTAAATTTAGAAAACAGCAGTATGTTCTAGCAACAAAAAGGGATGGGGGGAGGGGGAGAAAGAGGGTTGTGTTTAAAACAGAAGGCAGCTGTCTTATGAAATGTTTCTAGGATAGTTATATTTATCCCGTAGTTTTCCTTGAGATGCTGGGACTCATTAAATACCAGAAACATGTTGTCCGCATTTGTTATCTAACATTTTCCTCTATGGCTTATTCAATAATGTATATGTACCAAATGCATTATTTAAGATGTTTAATACTGGAAGAATACCAAGGCAATACAGACTGTACAGGATTAATGCTCCAGAAACAAACCACAAGAAGATTGCTCAATAGTTAGGAACCAGTTTGGGCTTGATAAAAATTCCACTGGGAAGAACAGTGAAATTTCCATTAATTTCCAAGGGCTTGAGACCAAGTGGGGAAGTTGCAAGGAACAGTAGCCAGCAGATAGCATCTGCTTGGAGATAGATAAAACCAACACTGGGGCTAACTGCAGCAAACCATTCGACCTGTAGTGCTTCATTTAGGAAGCTATGTGAAGATACATGTTTATAACTTTGGAAGAAATTTTCATTCCTTAGAGCTACTTTGTAATTATCTATGTGAGGTCTCACTACTACATTTAAATATCCAGTGTATGTTTCTTGGATGCATTTGAGAATGAATTTTTCTTTGTCGTTTCCTCTGCAATGATATTTTGTAAAAGCACATAAATAATTAGGTCTGGAAATCCACTGCACTGATTGCAAATGAGGATAGGGTTTTCAAAACTGCTGAGTATTTGCCCTGCACTGATCCCACTGGGGTCAGTTTGAAAACAGGCTGTGGTCGGTGGAATTGGAATCATGCCAGTCATGGGAACTTTAAAAAAAGCCTGCCTTGAATAAATACTGAGATGTTGAGAGCAGTCTTTCAGATACATGAAATATTGGCGTGCTTATTGTTGCAATTTCTAATGTATTTGGAAAGCAACGTCAGATGTTAAGTTTTTCTTACAGCTCAGGTAGTTTTTTTAAGAGAACCAGAGGAGAAATGCCCAACATCATGTTTTGCTTAAAAGAATACTTTGCTTAAAAGACTGCAGAGTCCACAAGAAGTTCTCAGATAGAGTAAGACCAGTTAATGAATCCGCAGAGCTGCTATCAGTGTGTTGCATGTGAAGCTTTTGTTTTGTTCTGCTGTTCATCCTTTCCTTTGTATTTAGATTTTGAGTGAGTTGCTGATGATAAATTTCATTTTGGTATAATGCTTTGGGGTGAGGGTTTGGCAGGTAACCTCCTGAGGACCCTTGCAGGACTGCTTTTCTAGGATTTCTTTTAGTTCTATAACTGCTTTTACTCTCCCATAGGTGCGACCTCAAAGACGTACTGATTATCTGATCAGCCCAAAGAAAATTAGAAACGTGACGCTTGTTTAGGATGTACTTCTCCAGGAAGTTTCTGTATCAGTTGCATTTCACATGTTTGGATGGCTTCCTGCAACAGAGAAAGGTTAACACCAGTTCTCTCAGTTTAAACTATAAGTTATTTTTCTTTTTTTCCTCATGTAATGAAACAAAATTGCAACCTTTATAATGTAGCATATGATATCTCAGCAAAATAATGGACATAAATGACAGCCTTAACTTCAGAGACAATGAATTTGATGGGACTCTACAAGAACAAGAATCTGTGCTTTTGGTCCCAAGGAAATCAGCAAAACTCCTATCAGACAGAAATGTTAGGTTATCCACAGCAAGATCAAGGACTGGAATTGCAAGAGATTTGTTAGTTCAGAAGAACTGGTTAATAATAATACTGGTTAATACAATATCTACTGCTTTTTTAATGTACTTTATGTACAGCGGATTATCCTGAGCTTATAGATCAACAACATTTTTCAATTTCTGTTCTGTAATAAAATCAAGGGAAGTTTTAATGAAGGCTGTTTCAAAATTTCTAACAAAACTATCTTTGGATCAGAAATTAATTTGATTCATTTCAATACATTCTTTTGTTGAAGGTGTTTGTCTTAAAGCCGATGTTCCAGTTTTAAATAAAAACCAATCACCCATGTGCCAAAAAAAAATCCTATTTTGATTGAAATGCAAAAATCTTAAGCTGAAAAATGTGGATTTGAAACGCCTGACTTTTAAGAGTTGTTGCTTGAATGCTTTATGTCTCTGTTCTACTTGTGGGCCGAGTTTGACAGCCAAATGACTTGGGTCACAGCAAATGGTGGCTGTTGGTATTCACGCTGGACCCTGTTGTTTCATCAGGGATAGAGTTGATAATGACCATGGGAAATGCACTTTAGTGAGGCAACCTTGTCAGTAGAGCAGATCTAGCACATGGACCCTAATGTGCCTTCCCAATCTAAAAATTATGATTTCTAGCCGAAATGTTTTGTCTGAAATTTTGTATTTCATAATAAAAAGTTCAAGCTTATTAGTTTTTTTCAAAAAGGCAAACTTAGTCCAGAAGAAGAAGTCATTTTCAGTGTACTCGTCTTTCTACCCACTCAAAGCATTCTGAATTATTCAGTGTTTTGCATGTTAATCTTTTGTATGAACCAATACAGGTGCTCTTTGAGTGCTGAAAGAAGCTGCTACATAGAATTACTTTCAGTGATAATCTGTGCAACAAAAATAAGAAATTTGAAACCCGATCTCAGGAAGAAGAAGTTGGTTTGCATGTTTAGCATTTGGCATCTCATTAAATTGCGACAGATTTTGCACTGCCAGTCGCATTTTCAGTCAGTCTGTCAGAACGAGTGCTGATTCCAATCCACGGTCTGCCATGTGCAATTGTATAGAAAGCTGTTTCAGATTCTGACTTTCTGTCTTGTTTGGTTAAGGAGGAGCTTTGAAATGCATTCCCATTGAACCCAATTGTACCAACAGCATAGTATATAAATAGCTATAGTGTTATACAGAGAAAATATAAGCAATTTACATTACGGAATACCTGTGTTTTTTCCTTGAAATAACCATGCACTGAGAGAAACATCTACCTTATTCTGATACAAGTATTGCTATTGCTGACATCTCCTAGTTACTACTGTAGCTTAATGCAACCTAAATACAACAAAAACCCACTTTATTAGAGGAACGTCCGTTGCATGAGACAGATAGGCCCAGGGTAACACCAGCCTGTGACTTGGGGATAAAAAACATGGACCTTTGTCTTCCTGTGCACATGCATGGTTAGCAAGCCTTCTGGTTGTCAGAAAAGTAACCCTGCAGTACAAAAATGAAAACTGCATGGAGGCAGTAGTTTCCCAGCAGAAAATGTTGATTCATTAGAATGTATTTTCAAAAGGAATCAAACTATATTGTGTTGTTTATCTCAAAGCACTTGATTTCAAGCTTAGCTTCAATATTATTTGGTATCATATTAAAGCAGCCAACCCAGAACTGAAGAAAACCTTTTCTCCAATTAATCTATATCCTTCCACATTAATCAAAAACATTGTTGTGTTGAGGCCACGGGCAAGAGGACACATGCTCTGAGCCAAAAGACGGACTCCTGTGTCAGAAATATGGTTCCTTCCATGCTGGGGAGTTCCCACTGAGATTTCCACGCTGTGCTACCTGGTGCTTGAGGCTCTTCAGAGGACACCAGCAGTGCTTCCCAAATTGGTTTTCAGGCTGTGGTTGGGCAAAAGCACCTCCTGGCACTGCTGTTGAATGAATGAGCTGATGTGAGACCCCTAATCTGGGAACTGTGTGGGAGCCCCCTTCCCTGCTGACAGCTCCAGCTGTAGCGATCAGACATCAGGGGCGTGCAGCCAGGTCACCCTCCAGTTGTGCATCTTGCCTGGGAGCTGGAAAATGCTCCAGCGTGCCGCACTTACCTCGGGGACCATTTGTCAGCAGATGATTGCCAGCGGGCAACACACAGCAGCAACAGGAATTACACCCCACTGACTGCACATCCCACTGACTCGAACAAACGAAGGTTTTTTGCACAAGTAGGTACCACAACCATGGAAACGTACACATTAACCAGAGTCTGGAGCTATTTTCCTTCCTGCCAGCTACAAGAATGCATCCCACACAGCTATGGTCTACTCTTAACAGCATTAGCAAGAGGTTAAAAATTCTTATGGTGTCCTTGAAATTTACAGTTGGGGGCATTTGTATGCTTCCAGATTTGTTTTTTTCAGGCATGTTATACAGCTTGTATATCATCTCCAGTACTAGCTGTTACTTATGTTTGCAAATAGAGCTCCACAAACAACAATACATAAAATACAGAGACAATTTTTAGCACACAGGGAATATAAAATATTCAGGCACTTTCAGAAGACACAGTAGACTAAAAATAGTGAATTTCAGGCACTTTATGGAGACACTAATATTTTGTACACATGCATATTGATTTATAATTATGACTTGAGGGACATTTTAGTAATCTAGAAGTATATAGTTTTTTACTGCTCACAGACTATGCACAGTTTGATAATATAAAACCCTTCCATATTTATTTATAAAATATTCCAATTTGAATTCCATACATGTATATGCGGGGAAAATGCATTGGAGATAAAACAGTATTTTATTCTACACTAAGGTTTCCTAAAGTTGTCTCACCAGTTTTATATTTCACAGAAAATTCAGGCTACCTTTAACACAAAGCCACTTAAAAATAACACTGGCTTCATGTGGAGGTTTCTTTTTACAATAAAAAAGCACCTCAAGTTTGTGTGGGCTGAGCAGAATAAACAGATGAACTGTTACTGAAGGGTACTCACAATATTTGGGTTTTTACTGATCTGATTGAATAGAGCTTCTATTTTTGATATTTATTTGGTATAATATATAATACTTTGTGCTGCTAACCTAAAATACACCATTTTCAAGTAGTTGGACTTCCCAGTGACAGAAATGGGAACTCTTTAGTTACTGGCCTCACTATCTCTTTCCTCAAAAGGATCCTGCATGAGGCAGGAAGGACGCCAAGTTGGGCGGGAGTGTTGAT